>NW_023270865.1:2806900-2820068 GCF_011800145.1 Mirounga leonina | reverse complement strand
TACTTGTCAGTTACTCTACTGAGTAGGAGGCAGTTGGGGAGTGGGCTGCAGTTGGAAATGGAAGCATGCTTTTCTTTTCTTTGATGGAAGAGAAAAATACACATGACATCACAAAGGGGGGGACCTGGAAACAGACCCCCAGTTCTAAATTATGACTAATTTACAAGCCACCACAAAGAGTGGGGGATCTGGAAAGGGACCCCCAGTTCTTTTTTTAAGATTTTATTTATTTGAGAGAGAGAGAGCACAAATGGGAGAAGGGTCAGAGGGAGAGGGAAAAAATCCCAGGCAGACTCCTTGCTGAGCACAGAGCCCAACGTGGGGCTCGATCTCACGACCCTGAGATCATGACCTGAGCCGAAACCAAGAGTCAGATACCTAACCGACTGAGCCACCCAGGTGCCCAGACCGCCAGTTCTAAATTATGAATGATGTACAAGATCCTGCTGGTCAAGAAAAAGGTTCCTGAAGCCATGCTGGTACGTATGAGGAGGACGACACGTGGCTCCATGCAAAGCATCTTATAAAGTCCTCTTCAAAGGGGCTCAGAGAGAGCTGAGGACGGCAGAGAGGAAAATGGAATGATCTTTGTCTTCCCTGCAGCCACTCAGTCCGTATTTCTCCACACACTGAAGGAAGCCAGGAAAACTGCAGGGAAAAGGCAGGGGAGAATGGTCCTGCGATCTGGGAGCCATCTTCCGGGATAATTCATGTGAAGCTTCAGCTGTCGGTGAGCATAGATTATTAAGAGGTCAAGCATATTGTACTTTGTAGTCTTTCATACCCCATAATAAAAATTTATGGTGAGGATAGTATATCGTTTCCTATGTGAATTTCTGCCTCTGGTTTTTGTTATGAAGACAGCCTCTGGGACTTTGAAGTGAACGAACCTGATCGCGTCAACCAACCAGCTTGGGTCAGATAATTTGAACTGGTGCACACATTTCTCATTATTTCCAACTGCCATGCACAGACAACAAACCTCCACAAAGTGGTCTCTTTACGTTCAGCCTCTTGTATTTCAAATTGTAATTCTCAACGTCTTTGATATCTCCTAAGAAAATCAGTGATTTTAGAAATCTCCACTTTTTCTATTGTTCACATATACCTTTTTCTTTATTTCCTATTTACCTAAAGGTGCCCATAAAACCGGCAGGTTACTTGCATCCTAAAAAAGAAATTTTGAGAGCACAAGCTTAAATAAAGTTCAGATGTATCAAATTCTAAATTAGTGGATATACTGAGGTCAAATAAGAAACTTTAAATTTTTTTCAGGCAGAGAAATATGAGGGGAGATGAGCAAATGGAAAAATTGTTCCATCTTGCAGGATGCTTAGGTTGGTGTAAAGTGAGTTTGGCTGTGCGTGTGTGTGTGAGCATGTGTGTGTGAGCATATGAGCAACTGGAAGCCGGGTGTAGATGGCCTTCTCGTAGGGCAAAAGAAAATTAAACTTTGGTGAGACTGAAGTTTCCTTCCTTAGTGATAAAATAGTTTTAATTCACTTCAAAGTTCTGATTATTATGTCTGGTTCTGGATTTATTTGCAGAATGTGTTGCCATTTATCAGATTAAACTGTGACACTGCTCAGTGACAGAGTGGCCCAGGACAAAAGGGCAGAGAATTTGCCATGTCCCGGCTTGGAAATGCTAATCTTCTCTAAACTGCAATAAATACCTGTGCCCAGGACAGGGAGAGGCAGGGGAGAAGGTAAGAGAGGATGGTGGTCAGAGACAAGGCCAAGCTGTCCTTCCCTATCAGAGATGTGCAGCTTTTTCAGGTAGTCTACCAGCCTAGTTTGTGCTTCCAACAGATTTCCAGGAACGGATGATCGAACAGAGTTGTCCTCAGTGTTAACTGTTCACTGGATTGTTTGTCCAGCATTTGCTGAGTATCTACTATGTCAGGCAGCGCTCTAGGGCTTAGGGGTCATCAGTGAGAACAGATTCAATTCAACATGAGTCATTGACTCATCAATAAACATGACAGTTACATATTTATCAAATCATCAGAAGTATGGAAAATAATAAGGCATAAATGGGAGATGGGGAGTTCCCGGCAAAGGAGAGCTCCCAGGTTACGTAGATGGTCAGGGAAGCCTCACTGAGAAGACAGCCCTTTAGCAAATGCTTGCGAGAGGGGAGTCTGTATCTGGGGAGCATGCTTCTAAGATGGGGTAGGAAGTCCAAAGCTCAGGGGTGGACACACGGAGGCCAGCAAGACATGCCGCGAGGGAGGGAGGAAGGGATAGCAGGCAAGGAGGTCGGACCTGATTGATGACGACACAATGGAGCTGTCGCAAGAGTGTGGCTTTTATTCTGAGTGAGACCAAGCATTCATTACTGGGATGTTTTCAGCAGAGAAATGACATGATACGATTTATCTATAAAATGACCGTTCTGTCTTCTACATTGAAAATAGACTACAGAGAATGGATGGGAAGTTGCAGCATGGTAAGAGTTGGTTCTCCCCAAGTTGATTTGAAAGCTTAATGTAATTCCAACTATGATACCCTTGATTTCTTTTTTCTAGAACTAAGCAAATTAACTTTATTTTTTTAAAAAGATTTGTATTTATTTTTTGACAGAGAGAGACAACAAGAGAGGGAACACAAGCAAGGGGAGTGGGAGAGGGAGAAGCAGGTTTTCCGCTGATCAGGAAGTCCGATGAGGGGCTTGATCCCAGGACCCCAGGATCACGACCTGAGCTGAAGGCAGACGCTTAACGACTGAGCCACCCAGGGGCCCCAGCAAATTAACTTTATTTTATTTTTTTATTTTTATTATTTTTTTAAGATTTTATTTATTTATTCATGAGAGACAGAGAGAGAGAGAGAGGCAGAGGGAGAAGCAGGCTCCCAAGGAGAAGGGAGCCCGATGCGGGACTCGATCCCAGGACGCTGGGATCATGACCTGAGCCGAAGGCAGATGCTCAACCATCTGAGCCACCCAGGCGCCCCCAGCAAATTAACTTTAAAGTTCACTTAGAAGAAGACACAAGGAATAATAGCCGGGAGAATAATCGTAAAGAAGGCCAACAGTATTAGAAGGTAGTTTAGCACAAGGTAGAACCAGCGTGTGTAAAGGGAGAGGTTGTTGCTCATGAAGATATAAACACGTCAGTGACACGGAATCAATGCCCAGAAATGGATGCACCTGCGTGTGGAATCTTGTAACATAATGAGGGTGGCGTTTCCAATCAGGGAAGAGTGGACTTCTTCATAAATGGTTAGAGCGATGGACTGGCTGAGCAGAGAAGTTTAGGCCGGATCAACTTGTCTCACCATACACGAGTGTAAATTCTGAATTTGTTCAAGATTTATGACAAAAAAAAAATGAAACAATATGAGCAGTACAAGAAGACATGGGGGGATTCTAGTAAAACCCAAAAGTGGGTGATATATTTGAAGACATGAAAAAAAAAAAAAAACTTAAAAAACTCTTCCAAACATTTTTGTAAAAACAAATTATAATCAGGCTAAAAATAAAAAAAATAAAATAAGTAAATAAATAGCCAGGAAAAATATTTGTAATCATGACAAAAAGTATCTCTAATCCATAAAAAGCTTCTAAAAGTATAGGAAAACAATCCCTGTGGACAAATGGCTTAGACATATGAATATACTGATTATAGTAAAAAAATGCAGGTAATGCTCACTCACATGACCAGACATCAACTTCTCTCGTAATTAGAGAAACATTAATCAAAACTACGTTGGAAATCTTTTTTCACTTTCGGATTGGCAAACATCCAGAAGTTTGACAACAAACCCAACAGGCAAACCCCATGGCCCCTGCGGAAGAGACCTGGGTGTGTCCAGCCGCATCCCGTAAACACTGCCCTGCAGCCTGGTCCCTGTCTGCGCGCCCCCATGGGCTGCAGCTCTGGCGTCGGACCCTGTTCACGGCTCCGTGGTGTTGGCCTTGAAGCTTCCCTGAGCCATTGTTCACCGGCCTCACACTTGCCTGGCACATAGCTTGTAGGCTGGCATACACGCACGCGCTCATGAGGACCCCATATCAACCTGGGGCTCTGTCTCTGTGTTGTTCTGTTCTTCTGTGTTCTGCCCTCAAATCCCAAATTCCCCAGCCCCCCTGGGATCCAGTGTTTGCTCACCTCACCTCAGAGGACGTGTGGGCTCATTTTATAGCATCACCTGAAAAGTGTCTCCTCAGAGAGGAGGGCACCTGGTTTGGTGCCATTCCGTCAGAGGTCACAGTCCTCTTCTGCTTGTGACCCAACGTCTAATGCTAGTTGTTTCATAAACAGATGATATCGATAGGTGCATAGATAGATGGAGAGGTGATAGATAATAGATGGAGAGATAGATGATGGATAGATAGATGATACATAAATAGATAATAGATGGAGAGATAGATAATAAATAAATGATGGATAGATAGATGATACATACATAGATGATGGATGGATGGACAGACAGATAGATAATGGATGGATAGATAGACGATAGATGATACATACATAGGTAATGGATGGATGGTTGGATGGATGGATGGTTGGATGGATGGAGAGACAGATAATGGATGGATAGATAGGCAATAGATTATAGATAGATGATAGATAGATAATTGATGGATGGATGAGAGATGAGAGATAGATATCCATAAGAACATAAATTTGCACATGTATATATAATACATATGCACACATACATGCATTCATCTGCTTATGTTATAAAATAAATAGTGAACAGACAAATCATAACCTATAAATAGGGCTATTTTTAAATGAGTGAAGAAATAATGTAGGAAGGACAAGGATACAATGTGCTTTGTAGATTTAACTTTGCAACCATGAAATTGTGTCCCAAAATTTCACAGCTTTTCTAAAAATAAACAACAGGATGAAAGATATGAACTCAACTGTGTATGAGGTTGGTACCACGAAAACAGAGAGAAAGAAAGACATTATAAAATACAGTAATTTGACTCCACGTAAACACTGGGAAGATATTTCCATGTTTTTGGTAATCTGGTTGCTTGTGGTGCTATAGGTCGTGCTTCTGGGATGGTTGTGGGCCCGTGTCGGAAGAAAGCAAGGGAACAATGACCTCGGTGACTTGAAGAGATGTTTTGGGATTTCTCCTGACCAGAAAGAAGACCTGGATATTTGATCCTGTTTTCTGCTGTTTGCAGAGGGGAGGGCTGGTCTGCCATAAGTTTCCTCATCACAGCTAGAGAGAGCAGCCTTCATGTTGTTTTTTTGTTTTGATTTTTCTTTTTTATTATGTTATGTTAGTCACCATACAATACATCATTAGTTTTTGACGTAGTGATCCACGATCCATTGTTTTCATATAACACCCAGTGCTCCATGCAGAGCGTGCCCTCCTTAATACCCATCACCAGGCTAACCCATCCCCCACCCCCCTCCCCTCTATTACCCTCAATTTGTTTCTCAGAGTCCATAGTCTCTCATGGTTCATCTCCCCCTCTGATTCCCCACCCCCATTTTCCCCTTCCTTCTCCTAATATCCTCCGTGCTATTCCTTATGTTCCACAAATAAGTGAAACCATATGATAATTGACTTTCTCTGCTTGACTTATTTCACTTAGCATCATCTCCTCCAGTCCCATCCATGTTGATGTAGAAGTTGGGTATTCATCCTTTCTAATGGCTGAGTAATATTCCATTGTATATATGGACCACATCTTCTTTATCCATTCATCTGTTGGAGGGCATCTCGGCTCTTTCCACAGTTTGGCTATTATGGACATTGCTGCTATGAACATTGGGGTGCATGTGGCCCTTCGTTTCACTACATCTGTGTCTTTGGGGTAAATACCCAGTAGTGCAATTGCAGAATCATAGGGTACATGTTTTAAAATTTTCTTTCAATTTATTGAAGAAGCTGTTTTGTCCTTATTATTTTAAGATTTCATTTATTTATTTAAGGGAGAGAGATAGATAATGACAGAGATAGTGAGAGAGAGCACAAGCATGGGGAGCAGAGGGAGAGGGAAAAGCAGACTCCCCACTAAGCAGGGAGCCTGACATGGGGCTCGATCCCAGGACCCTGGGATCATGACCTGAGCCGAAGGCAGATGCTTAACCAACTGAGCCACCCAGGCGCCCCCTTTGTCCTTATTTTCAAAAGGAGAGGAATTTTTACATAGAGAGAGACACAGACAGGGAAAACACCATATGAAGATAAAGGCAAAGACGCATGTGTGACCCAAGAAGCAGCAGAACAGGCCAGCAGACACCAGAAGCCAGGAGGAGCACCTGGAGCAGATCGTCCCTCACAGCCTAAGAAGGAACTGTTCCTGTGCACACCCTGAGCTTGGATTTCTGACCTCCAGAGCTGTGAGACAATGCATTTCTGTTGTTTAAACCATCCAGGCTGGGGCATTTGCGATGGTGGCCCTAGAAACACTAGGGATACTCTCCCAAGACCCCGCCTAATAAAGGCAACAACTGTCTTACGTGGGCTTCCCAGCTGTTGAGCTGAGCCTCACTGGGAGTGCAAGCACTTTATTTGGTACATGACCCAAGGAAGGTCCCATAGGGGATCGTACGAGTCACACAAGAAAGGGAATGTCGGTTCCAGACACACTGCCAACGACATTACCTCTGTGGAAAACTGGTTCAGTTCTGCTGGATCTGGAAGGCCGTGGAACAAACCAAAGATCGTGTGAGCTGGGACATTTACACACCAATTCTTGTTGGTCATAGCCAGAGCCCTGCTGGGGGATACTAGATCCCCTCCCTTGAGCCTGCCTGCATGGGGGTCAAAAGTTTTAGGGGTGTCTGAAACCGTATAAAGCTCTTTTGTCATGTGGATGGTGATGACAATCCCCATGGGTGCTGTCAGTGTGCAAGCCCATATGTATAGAGTGACTCTACCAATACCTAGGGACAGGCAGACGGAGCCTGCAGCAGAATCTCCTTCCTCCAAGTCGGTATGTGTCTCATGACTTGCTTCCAATCGATATAACATGGCAAAGGTGATTGGCTATCACTTCTAGTTGTACCACACTATATGGCGAAGGCAAAGGGACTATATAATTATGGCCCCTAATCTGTTGACTTTAAGTTAATCAAATAGTGATCATTTTGGGTGGGCCTAACCTAACAGAGTAAACGTTTTTAAGCAGGTCCAGCAGTGAGAGATTTGAAGTCATAAAGACTCTCTCCTTTGTTCTGTTTAAAGAAGCAACTGCTATAAATCTTACTGTCAAAAACAAGTGGATTCTGCCAATAACCAGAGTATCTTAGAAGGGGATCCTTCCCCAGTCAAGAGTCTCGATGAGAATGCAGCCAGCCACACCTGGATTCGGTCTTAGGAGACCTTAACAGCTGAGCTGCACTTAGACTTCTGACCTATAGAAATTGTGATGAGATAAATTAAAAAAAAAAGCATTATGGTAACTTGCTAAGCAGTTTAGGAAACTAGTACAAGTACATGAGTTTGATGTTAGGGAAGCTTGATTGATGTAGATGGAGGGAGGGCAGAGGGAAAATGGGAGACAAATAGGAAGAGAGACAAAAACACATTGTTCCATGTATACACTATTATAAATTTGCTTAATTATACATTACATTTTAAAATAAAATTGGAAAAGAATTTCCCAGTTGAAAATCTTAGCCGGGCTCCACTAAGAGATGCATCAGGTGACAGCTACTTACAAATACATTTGTATTCATTGGAAAAGAAGACACCCATGACAATTACTTAAATGCTTTTAAAGTAGAGAAGTACATCAGCCTGATTCCCCGGGGGCTGGCATGCTTGTGCGTTCAAATACGCATCATCTTAGGAACATGGGATCCACCACGCACACTCCCTTTCGTCTGCACTGGTGCTTCGGTGGACACTTCCTGGGAGGCTGTGTATCTTCCAGGCGTGGGGTGGATATTTGCTCAACCACACCCATCATCTGCTTCTCTGAGCAATAACCGGGGTTCCGGATCAACACAGGTTGTGTCTCTGAAATGCAGGCAAAGGTCCACAGCACACACCTCAGTGACGAACACGTCACCCGGTGCATTTTAGAACGGAAACCAGACAATGCCAAAACAAGCAGCTGAACGTTGTTGGGGCACCTTCCCTCCTCTGTGAGCATCCTTGGAGCTGACCAGGGGTTTTGGCATCATGCCGATAATCCAGGGAGATGTATGCGATGGAGAGATGACAGGTAGGGCAGGGAGAGAGGGATTGCTGCAAGCAGAGTGAGTGAGGTTTCGGGCTGGCAGGACCTGGCCCTGGAGGGGATCCCTCACCCCACAGCCATCATCATCTGTTATTTGGGTTTCCCATAACAGCTGGGGAAGAAGACATGCTTTCCACGTATTTTCTCAGCCAACCGTAGGTAGCATCAGATAGAATTTGCTCTTAGTCAATGTTTGAGCTCATAAACTTTTTCAAAATATGAGAGTGGTGATCAACCTCACACAGTGTGTTTTAAGAAAATTGAATTTAGTTATTTTGGTTAAGTAACTGCGGAAGCAATCGGTGAAGCCAATTTTTCATCCTAACTGCCCTGCCAGTGGCTCTCTCTAGGTCCTTCTACCCTGCGTGATGAATAGAGTGCTCAAAAACAGTTGGAAACACACATTCTGCATTCATAGAGGATTTTTTTACAATATACTTACTGTTCTTGCACAGAAAGCACTGGGATTTGTTCACCTCCACTCTGCCTGTCCCTGTCCCTGCATCTAGGAACTCCTAGGCAGTCCCAGATCACCAGGGCATCATTAGCTCACTGCTCCCTGACATGCCTGCACATGAACACATGTGTATCCACCTTATCGTAGTGTTACATGCACCTCCTGGCCCAGGACAGCACTTGGGAGTGCACACGGAGGGCTTCCTATATTGCACGCCCAGTCTTCAGATGCGTGCATCTGAAAATGTACATTTGGAAACACGACTTTACAATCAGGTACTCCTTAATTATGAATGAGGTGAGATCTTCCAGTTTGCCTGTCTTCTGCCTCTTTGACAAATTCCGGGGACAGGGGGAGGGCGTGTGTCCTGCACTTTGAGAAAACACAGCAGTGAATAAAACACAACACAGTGCACACTGTTAAGCTGGCCAGGAATCCCAGTTAGCTTTTTGGCTGAACCCCATGTTGAAGGTGGTGGACAGACAATGAACGGTCATAAACCAGAAGCCACATTTCCACAAGTTCAGGTGACCGTGTGCTAGAATTTAATAGTGGGGATTGAGTGTCTAATGCTGTGGGTCGCAAGCCTTTGGCTCAGCTTCCTGTGTGTGTGGCTGGTGGATCACCGTGGACGAGCTGTTTCTGAAGGGAGGGAGGACTATGCAAATGTTTCTGTCCCACACAGACTTTCTTGGGAAGTCAGCCATTTTCACCACGCTCCCTGAGTTGGAGTCCGTAAACCAGGACTGATGCTGGTGTCTCTGCATGGTGGTGGCCGGGTGGGAAGCCAGGGTCAGTCACGGGAGTGGTGCCTCCAGTGCTGGGAAGTGATCTCGTACAGCGAGCCTCCCTTTGCTAGGGTTGCTCTGACAAAGTACCACATGCCAATGGCCTTAATACAACAGAAATGTGTCAAAGTGTCTGCAGGGCCACACGTCTGAAGACCCCAGGGAGGACCTCAGCAGCCCCCCTGTAGTTTCCGGTGGTTTTCCAGCAATCTCCGGTATTGGTGGACTGTGACAGGGTGACTCCAATCTTCATGTGACACCTCCGTGTGTGTGCGTGTTTATCTCGAAATGTCTCGTTCTTATTAGGACACCAGGCACACTGGATTAGGGGTTCGCTTTCATGACCTCACCTTAACGCAATCATCTGCAAAGACATTATTTCCAAATAGGTCCTATTCACAGATACTGGGAGTTTGAACGTGAACACTCCTTTGCAAGGAGCAACTCCACCCGTAATGTGGACCCTGCTTTCATCCATATTGCCGGTCGGAAATGCGTCTGAGGGCAGGACCTCAAGTAAGCTACTTGCAGAAGGGCTGTGGATGTGAGTCAACTGGGGGACTTTGTCTCCCAGATGCTGATGGCAACACATGGCCACCATTTTCCTTCCAATAAACACCTGAGAAGCAGGGGGCGGGGCTGAACTAACACGTGGTCACCCTGGGGTGGGTCAAGGTGGGAGGGAAAGCCTCAGGTCCGCTGAGAGCCTGCCTGTCTCTCTCCTAGCTGTCTCTCAGTGGTGGATCTTCACCCAAGAATCAGCCTGTGCTCCTTCTTTAGCCGACCTGGATTTTACGGGAACACCTGTGTTCACCTGCTCCCACTTCTCTTGGCATTTCACTGCAGGCTGGGCTCAACAGGACATCCCAACATGTTCCTTTTTGGGGGTTCTTCAACAGTGCTGAGAGTGGAGTGGCATGGAACAGCATGAGTGTAATGAGCCAGGGGGAGATGGTTCTGGAAAGGCTGGATTCTGTTAATCCCAATGAGTATCCCACCTCCCTGGCATCTGATTGGAGGCGCACACAGCCACAGACATAGAAGGGAGCAGGGCTTGCAAGTGTTTCACTTTTAAAAACATCATGGCAGATGATTTTTTTACTTTATTTTTCAATTATAGGGTCTTGGGGAAATGTTTGGCATCTTAAGGGTTTTTGTGCAGATTTGGTATTTTTCATGCTATTTTTCCCATCAGTTTTCAATCTTGGGCTTCACAAGCTATCACAGCGATCTCTGTGTGCCGTGCGTGGGGAGAATATAACTTAGGGCTCTTTCTGCACATTTTCATTTTTGCTAGCTCAGGTGGTCAGAAAAAAGATCATAAACAAGCCAATGTCGAAGGTTGGAAGACGGAAATATAGATGATCAATATTCACAGTGATTACACAGCATGACTCAAGAAGATAGGACAGCTTAGATTTGGTATTTGTCAATAATCTCTAATTGATGACTCTGCTTTCAAAAATTTGAACCATTCAAAAAAAATAGAATCATTTCCTTGTTTCATATCCCAGTGACCTTTCAATATGATTTTATTCCGCAAAATTTGTTCTCTGCTATTGCAAGCTGGCTTGCTTCTTAAATCACCTCCCCAGTTGAGATTGATCCCTCAAAATCCTGTTTTCCCACAGGGCTCATAGGTCCCCTTATTCTTCACCCTTGCCGGAAGCAAGTCCCCCATTTTCCTCCCTGAGCCTGTGAGAGTGACAAAGATCCCTCGCACACCCAGCTCCCCTTCCAGAGTCCTGGCTGAGTGAAGGATCCAGTTGTGCTCTGAGGAAATGCGTTAATTTAACAAGCTGATTTATATGTGAACACAACCTCCTGAAGAAAACTCTAATACACTGAAAACAAAGAACAAGGTCAGAAATCTGTTAGTCAAGATTTATAGATTGTCAACAGTAGGCTTGTTCATTTCCTTAGTTTGGGGATGATTAGGCATATCTGGGCATCAGTAAGGAATGACGATCTTGAACACTGTGATTGACAAAATCCGTTCTCTGCAGCAGGAGAACAGCACGGAACAGTTACCTGTGGTTTGGAATGTACATCTTATTTCCAGAAGCAGGATAGTAAAACTAAAAATACGTTTTTGTTTGCTAAGAAGGCAATCCCAAAGGGATCCAGTTAACGCATCATTACTTATTCGAAATCAGCACAGGTTTATGGAGTGCCTACTACATATCAGGTAGTGTGCTTGGTGTTTTTAAACAATGTCTTGTGGAGAGTACAGTGAGTTATGAGATACACATAAACAGAGTAGATATTTTGGTGCATAAAACCCTTATTTATTTATGGATGCCATATTTTCCCTCCTTCTTCTATAATTAATTGTAATTTGTTCTTTATTATGGAACAAAGGTACTATTAAATATTTCAGAGTAATTACCTCCATTGTCATCAGACTTTCGTCTTTCTCTTCTTACGTACACTAAGGATATTTCCCAGAAGGTGGCCCAAGGGTGGCATGTCATTCTTTGGGAACATCATTGTATTACAGGTTAAATGATGAGCATCATCCTAGGTCAAATGTTTTGAAGCTGAAATCATTTTAAGGCAACATACGGATTCCTGGCAGGTTCCAGGGTCAGGCAAAAGTGCCTTAATCATGCAAGTAACAGGGGACTTAAAAAAGAAAGAGAAAGAAACAGCACCGTGATGAAATTCAGTGAACATGTCCACTCTCCCAACTTCTCATGGAGATTTATGATCCAGGAAGGGAACTGCTTTATGTTATCTTGGCCATGTCAGCCTCCATATCCCCCTTCTGATAGCAAAAGCCTCCGAATAGCAGAGGAGACAGGATGTGAAAGATCTTGAACGTGTCAAACAGCCTTTCTCGCCAGTAACTGTGCTGACGCATCAAATGCTAGGTGTGGGTCTTGCAGCCGGATGCCTCTATGAAAGCGTTGCCCACACTGGGGGCACTCACATCTGCAACAGAAGCATTCCTCTGTGCCCCCAAATGATTCCCCGACTCCATCAGGACAGCCGTGCTGGCTGCAAGTAGATCAGAAACCATCCGAAGAAACTGCCGAGGCACCGAGGATGCATTCGTCAGCTCATTGCTTAGTGTCCTGACAGCAGCTCCCCCGCCCGCATGTCCGGAGCTGGAGCACGGGGCTGGCCTTCCAGTACATCACGTCCAGCAGCGGCCCCTTCTCATGCTCAAGGTCAAACGCAGTTTATTTGTCTCAGCTTGGTATAAACCCACTGAGGGAAGGAGCTGATCTCACCATACCCTTCAACAGCCCCACAGTCTCAGACTCCTGGCTCCCGGCTACTTTCTGTGCACACGGGTCAGCATCACTGGCCCCGCTTTGGTTGTGTGCATCCCGTGCATTGGCACTTCTCCCTGCACACGTTCTTCTCACGAGAGGTGGCCTGGCTCACTCTCACTTGCGATACTTCCAATGCCAAGTCGAAGATTCCCTCTGTAAGTCATGCTCTTGGATTCTGAGCACAATTATGGAAGAAAGCAGCGACTTATCGAGAGTGCTGTGTGAACTTCATTGTGCTTCTCTAACCCAGGTCAGAATATCAGCGAGCACTACACTGATACTCAGGAGCTGGCACCCTGCCTCACTTGGCCATGTTATCATAGATGATAGATGATAGATAGATAGATAGATAGATAGATAGATAGATAGATAGATAGATGATAGATAGATGACAGATAGATGATAGATAGATGATAGGTAGATGATAGATAGATGACATGATAGATAGATAGATATAGATAGATAGATGA
>NW_023270865.1:2631421-2806890 GCF_011800145.1 Mirounga leonina | reverse complement strand
AGATGACAGATAGATAATAGATAGATGATAGATAGATGGTAGATAGATAGATGACAGATGATAGATAGATAGATATGGATAGATGATAGATAGATGATAGATAGATACATAGATGATAGATGATAGATAGATAGATAGATAGATAGATAATAGATAGATATAGAGATATAGAGATAGATACTGTTCTATTTTCCGATAAACTGCCAAGCCCACAAGAGGGAAGCTTCGAGACTAAAGTGTGGAAGAGGCAGATGCCGAATGTCATGGTAATATTCCAGTCTTCCCCGTCCACTGCTTTGGGGTCAGTTGCCACATGCTGACTCTTCTCCTGGAGCATGAAGGAAATGTCAGCCTTCACTGCACTGCTTGCTCTGATACAAGATGGAGAAGGGTGGGACATTCTAGATCTGCACCCACTCAGTTACCAGGGTGACCCTTGTTTTTTCATCTGCACAACTGAACCATAGCAATACTTTCTAACGGGGTGTATATGAGAGAGTATATGTAGACGTGACAAAGAACAGTGATCAATAATGAGTCTTGTAGTATGTGTGTGTGTGTGCCTACGACTGTAGGAAACAAACCCAGAACTGTAACCTCCGGGTGGGCACGACTTCTCCGGCATGTGCAGCTTCAACATCACAGCAGTGGGCACAGCCACATAGATGAAACGCGTTCAAAGACGCTTCCGCGAGCTGCTCCAGCCCCAGCTCGTCCATAGTGGTGACAGCTACCCCTACTGGGCTCCTCCTATGTCCCCAGCCCTGTGCCTACATGACCGTGGAGAGCCTCCAGCATGGTCACCCCAAGCCATGCCGTGTCTCCGCCTCCACACCACTCGGGCCTGATGCTGCTGATACCACACGGCATTGAGCTTTCTCTACAGTTATAAGGGCCGTGGCTGTGTGTATCTGGTGTGAAATTCTAGGTCATGGCCAAATATAAAATAATAATATGTTTATGAAATCAGCAAAATGCACGTTACACATTGCATCTCAATCTAGCTAGCAAGTCAATGGCTGCAAAACCATGGCGACAGAAAGGCCATGCTGGTGGATCCCAGAGCTCGGAGGACCCACTGTATGGTGTTAATTCAAGCCATGAGCGCCGACAGCCCTCAGGACAGAGCACCCATGGGTCCATCTAGAGAAGCGACTCTCACCATTGTGATGAGATCATTCCTACATCGCAGAAGCAAGGATGTCTGTAAGGATCCCCTGCTCGTTGCTAACAGGCATTGTGACGGCGACTTCAGTCTCCCGCCTAGGTCTGGACACATGGTTGTGAAGTTCCTACTGGTGCACACGAGTGGGGCTCAGCACGGGGTAAAACTCCCCCAGTCTCCTTTCCCAGGGACGTGCTGGTCAGCTGCCACCGCTCAGCAGAGCGCATGTCCGCGGCCGTGCCCGGCTTTCGCGTTTTTGTTGAGCGCCCTCGATTATAGATCACTGCCTGTGGGTGCGGTTGCGCGTGGTCGCCTTCGCCTCTGGGCGGTTCTCCTGAGCCCCGGACAGGTACCGAGCGCCCTGCGGGGCTCTGCGCTCTCTTGGCATCCGACGATCAGTCCCGTGTTCTGTCAGCACACGTGCTGCAGGTTTGCTCAGCCAGCAGCCTGCGGCCTCCCCTCTGCTCCCCCCCTGGTCCTCGCAGGGACTGACCCACGAGTGAGGCTGGGGTCAGCAGACAGGGCGCCCTGCTCATCTCTTCTTGCTAATCATCATGGGAAGCTCCATTCGTGGCCTTTCCCATGCAGAAGTCACAAATATTTATTTTGAAAATTAAAAGGGAAGAAAGAAAACAACGAATAAAGAATATTAACAGTCCCTTTCTTTCACCTTCTGCTGTGACAGTCATAATGACCTGGAGGCAGAGCCGCAGCCTCTGAGGATTGTGACTGAGACCCTGTAAACAGAAAGGCCAGAGTAAGGTCCTCCCCCCGCCACGATCACGCTTAGTGTTCACAGAGCTGTTCTGGTGTTTGCTTTGATTGTATGTCCCTACGCCAAGCACAGTGCGTGCCATAAACTAAGTGTTCGCTGTGGGTCAAAGAGAAGTATTGCCGTGTCATCTATATGGTTTGTTCTTTGTTTTCATGTGTAAATTATTTCCTGGTGGTAATTGTCCACTTTTAACACAGTTGCACATTCAAGGCGAGATGTTCTGTTGCCCAAATTGCCGGCCACGTTGCACCCAACGCTGCCCAACTTACTAAGGCTCAACGTGGATGCTGCAGGCATGTGGCTTCTTCAGGGAAGACGGAAATGGTGGGAAGGAGGCTGGGATCACGAAGCGAGTTTCGGAAGCCCCTGCTGCTGTGTGCAGGCAGCCTTAGGTGGGGTGTGTGTGAGATGCTGCTGAATGTGAGATGCTGCTGAACCTGTGGATCCGCGATGTGACAGAGAGGCTCTCAGCCCCACTTGGGGAGGAGACACGGCCTAGAGGGTTCAGTAACTGACTCGTGGGACCTGTAGGGGCTGGCAGAGCCAAGTTCAAGAACAGATCCGCACATCGCTGGAGTTTTAAGGAACCTGTAATATATGACCAGCACGTGTCGAAGGATGAATTTTCTTTTTTTTTTTTTTTTAAGATTTTATTTATTTATTTGAGAGAGAGAGAATGAGAGAGAGCAAGCACATGAGAGGGGGGAGGGTCAGAGGGAGAAGCAGGCTCCCTGCCGAGCTGGGAGCCCGATGCGGGACTCGATCCCGGGACTCCAGGATCATGACCTGAGCCGAAGGCAGTCGCTTAACCAACTGAGCCACCCAGGCGCCCTCGAAGGATGAATTTTCACTGTGAGTTGAAATGCAGGGATAACGGCAGGGGCCCAGTGAACAGCGATACTCTCGCAGAAATAGCACCGGGAGGATGTGGAGCATCCAGGCGTGCCGGGAGGAGACGGAGGGAACGACTTCCAACAGCCACAGAACCAGAAGCCCCGCGAGCTGGAAGAGCTGCCGCCAGCCATCAGATGGGGCCATGGGGTGCACACTTCCAGGGCATTATCCTGCTGTTCCAGAACACTCTGCCTTTGACAGACACCTGGGGAGTATCCTCCAGGGGCGGGCTGTGTGCTTGACACGGGGGGGGGGGGGGGGGGGGGGGGCACATCGATCTACAAGTGCCTCGTGGGTCTCCATTCCAGGGGTGACAATGGGAAGGAGACCCAATAAACAGAATGCAAGCTCTTTGTTCACTGGGTTAGTCTGCTTAGGTTGTCATAACAGAGTGTCGTAGAATGAAGGCTTACACAGTGGACATTTACTTCCCCACCGCTCCAGAAGCTGGAAGTCCCAGCTCAGGGCTCCCTCAGAGTCGGCTCCCTGTAGAGCTCTCTTCCCCGCCAGAGGGCCCTTCCTGCTGGACCTTCCACGGTCTGTCCTCAGCGTGTGGCTGATGGGACTCTTCTGTGGCTCTTCTTATGCAGACACTGATCCTATCAGAGCAGGGCCCCAGGCTTATGACCTCATTTAACCTTAACTGCTTCCTTAGAGATCCCACCTCCAAAGTCAGCGATGCTGGGGACACAAACATGACCCCTGACCACAGAAGGTGTGAACAGGAACTGAGTAGGACCCCGCCAGTGTCCAGAGTTCAACAGAAAGAGTCCATGTCTCAGAGACAACTTAATGGCTGTGCTAGCCATTCATCTTTCTTCTTCAGATTTTGTTACTGTGTCAAGTTATCAGAAAGCAAAATGTCTGTACCTCATCACCTATGGCCCTTATTTCTGCAAATGTTGGTTATACAAATATCAAATTCCAATAATTTATCATTTCATGACATTGTCCAAATCACACCACCACAGACTTAAGTTTGGTTCCAGGAAAAATAAAATAACATTTTGACAAAACTAATATCAGATAGCTATCTTTTGTTAAAATAGGAAAGCCCCATATCTCCATGTGTCTCTTTTTACTCAGCTCTGAAACCTTAGAAGGAAGCCCTTTACCAAATGCCAAAATCTGAGTAAGTGCAAGGATGAGAATCTGACCATTTATGCCTCCTGACAATGAGCCTGTCCTAGGGTGCAGCCGAGGACCAAAGGCACATCCACGATCCTCCATGCATTTGCTCTTAATTTATCTTCCACTTGTGGCAAGTGGTACCTCTTTGGGGTTATAAAGTTACAAACCTAGTCTTTTGTCAAACAGGGAAGGGACAAATTTTGCAGCTGTGATCCCATCTACCCATCACCCACCCACCCACGGCTCCATTTACCTATTTTCATGCGCACGAGGACGAACAGTTTCTGAACTCTGCACTCCTTCCCTGGACCAGACCCATCCCAAAGGCCCTTCTGGGCCTGACAAGTGCCAGTCTGGATGCAGGACAGGGCCTCTGGAAGATGGAGGAAGAGCAAGGACCTCAGACGAGGTGGAATCCTGAGCTGGCACCTGGAGCCTAGCACTCGCGCAGGTGCCTGAGAAAGCCCTGGAAGAGAAACAGACTCGCTTGCTCACGCAGGTGCTCATGGCTCAAGCGCCTCGGACCTCAGACGTTACCTGTGTCTGCAGAGGCCCTGAGTCCGGGCCAGGCGAGGGCCATTCCTTGTACCTTGTTCTTTTCCAGAACACTGGAAGCCTCTCTCTGGGGGGAAATGCAGAAGCCAGGTGAAACCACAGAACCTGCTTCCTCATTCCGGAGGCTGGGAGGAGCCTGTCGTACTCTGCTGAGTGGGGGACAGACGTGGGGCAGGCACTCACGAACCCCCAAGGAGGGTTTCCTGGCACCCAAAGTCAGACACCGGGGGCAGCGATGCAGAACTCCGGGTGTCCTCGGGGGCTGTCACCCTAGATCCTATCAAAATGAGACTTCATTTCCCCGGGTCCACACACACACCTTCTCGTTCTTCCAGACACGCAGAGCATAGATAAGGGCTTGCGTGATGAAGTACATAAAAAATGTGAAGAAGTGTAAAATCTATAATTCACAAGGCAGAGGAGCAGAGAGGCTGCATCTTCAAAGGAGCAATCCAACCTGTTAGAGATGAAGACCACGGGCTGGCTACGGGGACCCAGCCAGGGTGCCGTGGCCCAGCTCGTGGCTGGCTGTCAAGTGGCTGAGTTCTGTCCGCTGAGGAGCATGGGGACACCTGTCCTTTCCCAGCGACCAGTGCCCTAGGGCCTTGCCCGCAGATGATGCCCCCTCTCTCTGTAACTAAAGGAAGAAGAGACAGAGAGACAAGGTGGGAGAAATGGGAGGAGGAAGAGAGGAAGGAGGAGGAGAACTGAAGGACCGGAAAGAAGAAGGGTGAGGGGGAGAGGGAGGTGTGAACACTGTCATGAGCCTTTCCACCCGAGGGCCTGCTTAAGCCATGCGAAGACCCCGCCACCAGTCTTGTCTTGAGCCCTCACAGCGAGGGGAGCGCTGAGCTAAGGCTCCGAGGGTCCCTGCAGAGGGTGTTTCCCATCCCAGAAGCCAAGGGACACAACATGGGCCTAAACCAGTATGACCTTGCATGTTAATTATACTGCATTTAAAAACTATTAAAAAAAATGAAAATTAAGTGGAGAAATAAATTGCCCAAGGTTACTTATTTATAACAGTCCACGGCACGTGGGAGGCCCTGGACCCCCACGCGGCACTCAGTGGATTGCAGGCGCTCCCTGGTGAGCAGAAGGGCAAGGCGCTTGCAGAGGAGCACATCTCACACTCAGACCAAGGAGGGTGGCTCAAGACACGTGCGTCCCTGGGCATGTCTGAAACCTGCTCGCGCTCCCCTCAGATTCTTTAGATGAGATGATGGGCAGTCTGCGTGACTGCAACCCAGCCTTGAACCACCTGCACAGGCAGGCCCCCAAACCCACTTCCACTGTGCACACAGTGGAGTTTCTAAGCGATCTGAGCGATTCTCACGGGGCTCAAATATGGTGGCCTGCCATTTCCACTCGTTTCTGAACAACAAAAAGGCAGAGCCATTCAACAATTTTTGAATGTCTCCCCACCCTTTCGTGGCTCTCTTCTTGTCTTCTCCTTCCCCCACCTTCCTGCCTCCCTCCCCTTCCCCTCCTCCCCTCCCCCTTTCTCTTTCTCCCCTCTCCCTTCTCTTCCTCCCCTCCCTCCCCCCTTTCTCTCTCTCCCCTCCCTACCCTCCCCTTCCCTTCCTGCCCAGCTTTCTCTCCCCTTCCCCCTTCCTCTCCCTGTCCCTCCTCCCTTTCCTCCTTTCCTGTCCCTCCCGTCCCCCTTCTTCTCCGTTCCCCTATCCCCACCTTCCCCTCCCCTTCTCCCATACCCCTCCCCTTCCCTTCCTTGTGCCTTCTGTCCCTCCCTCGCCCCCTTCCCCCTCCCTCCCTCTCCTTCCTAACCCCCTTCCCTTTCTCTCTCTCCCAAGCCAAAAACAATAGATGAAATACTACCCCTTATTAAATTAAAAAGATAAGAGAATTTAAAAAGACATGAAATCTCCCCATGTTTTCAGTCAGAGTTTCACCTAAATTAATTCATAGAGATAGGCACATATTTTACATAGGAATTCTCAGAAAAAGGGCCCCACCTCCTTTTCAACTATTTTTTTCCATTGCTCTTAATAGCTACCATAAAAAGAAATTCTCTAAAAGTTATTATTAGCTATGGAAAAAATAAATTGAAATGTACCAGATTTATTTATAAAATAATACTCAGAAACTATAGTTGGGGGGTAGTTGTTTTAAATATCTTTTTGGTCCAACAAAATAAGACATCTTTGAAATGCATAAATAAATTAAATAAATAAATTTTAGCAAGAGAAAATAAATAAAACTCCAACATTAGCAAATGGGATTTTCCAAAAGTGACTATTGATTTATTGAGATAGTCTGAGAAAGAAAATTATATTAAAAGACACAAAATTACTTTTGTTTGGTTATTTTTTATAGTAAGAATACTTTTCGGTAAAAAAATACATGGACCTCACAAGAACAGGGTACTCTTCATAGATAGGCAACTATTATTAGAAATGTCCCTGGAGTTGAGAGGATCGATTTGGTATTAAGACTCTTTGAACAGCACTAGTCTCTGGAAGAGGAGCCTGGAGGAGAAAGGTGAACTGCAGTTCAGGTGGGAGGAGTGGGTGGGCTGGGAGGTCTGGACTGTGTCCTCAGCCTCACCGAGCAAGGGTGGAGGCTATTCATTACTCACAAGGACTGGGTGGAAAGCTGGGCCTAATTACGGCACATAGTAAATCTATTTTCCTTTTCCTTCACTCAAAAGTCTAGTGTAAAGTATCGTGAAATTGCAGAGAAGTCTTGGACAGGTGAAGTATTTTTGAGCCTGTGAGAGAGTTTAGAAGGGCCGTGGGTACTGGTCCTCAGGCTCATCCTACTGAGGGGCAGGTGCGCGGGTCCAGGCCAAGGGGAGTGCTCTTCAAGCAGAGCTGGCACACCTCCTGATCTCAAACCCACCAGAAGGCAATGGAGCCCTGGAATAAAGACATGATTAGCACGGTCCTTATAAAATCATCGCCCGAATGTAAGCCATAAAATGGCGGTACCTCATCTGCCACTAGCTAACAATGAGACGTGCACATTGATCTCAGGATGGGCTGGAAGTCATTTCATTTTAAAATCTGTGTGTGTTTGTGTGTATGTGCACAAACCTGCACACATCGATGCCTGAGACAACAGGCTGCACACCCCAACAGGCACACGGCCATACAGGGCTCACGTTTATTTTTTTTTATTTTTTTATTTTTTAAGATTTTATTTATTTATTTGAGAGAGAGAGAATGAGAGAGCACATGAGAGGGGGGAGGGTCAGAGGGAGAAGCAGACTCCCTGCCGAGCAGGGAGCCCGATGCGGGACTCGATCCCGGGACTCCAGGATCATGACCTGAGCCGAAGGCAGTCGCTTAACCAACTGAGCCACCCAGGCGCCCCTGGGGCTCACGTTTATTTACATTCCCCTGGCTTCCCTGCATGTGGACATTCATTTCTTAGAGTGATCCTGCAAGAATTCCCAGGTGAATTGTCTCCGCCAGCCTGGGGTGTTACCCACTGTGAAGTGACAGGTGGGAGATCAGCTAATAAAGCACACTCCCCGGCCCACAAGTGTAAAGCTTTCTACAAGATGAAGTAACTGTTTTTATTTCACATTATGGCATTTGTTTTGAGGGGACAGTTCAGACCTCCGTACCACCAGAGACGTGACCTGAGGCGACAGTCTGACGGCCCTGAGGGACAAGGCCCCGGGATTACGGCCACGGTCAGACACTTACTTCTCAGTGACTCACCTAGTCCCAGGACAGGAAACACACCGCGTGTTGACAAGGGAATCGCTTTGTCAAACGAGAGAACGCGTGTATGAAAATGCTACGAACTTCCAAATAGGAGACTGTCGACTAGTATCTCATTTGTTCCTACTCAGTTGCTCCTGGTGAACCCCCCTCTCTAAAATACAGGTTCCAGAGTTTTCCTTGATTGCTGTTCAAATGATCGATGGGGGTGATAATGCTGAGTGTTTGTGACACACACCTCCCACCTCCAGAAGCATCTCCTGTAAAGTCGCGCCCACAGCGTGTCTTCACCTGGAGACGGAGCGATTCCCTTTACCCTGAGAGCCACACGCCTTCTTCCTTATGCAGGCGGGCCAGTCAGCACCCATCAGGCATAAAATGCAAATATATTAAACGGTGGCATCCAAAAATGTCTTCACTTTGAATTTTTATTTCCTTCCATGGCCACAAGTACGAATGCGAGCAAACTGCAGATCACTGAAGGGGGGACCAAACCGGAAGGTGGCCTAAGTATCAGGCTGCGGGGGCAAGTGTCTGCCCCCCCCAAGACACGGGGAACCTGGGGAGGTACACCTGCACGGAGCCTCGCTGCTGCCCTCCGGAAGCCTGGCTATGGGAACATTCATGTCATTGTCCTCACAACACGCCAGCTGTCCTGAAGGGGCTGCCATCTTTCTCCTCGGCTCTAGGGTCCCTTTAGAGTTGGAGGACGGCATTCCCCGTCACCAACTTCACCAGGAGATCATGAGCTCCTAGCATGCACAGCGCTGGTAACCAGAGTGGTGGCGAGATGACTTTTCATCATGCAGACCCTCTCGCTTTACAATGCACACATATTCTAACGAGAGCTACATGCTCGACCTCACAAAGCCCCTTGCATTTGCCCCTATTCAGTAGTGCGGGCGTATGACCTCCGCCAGGACGCCCCGTAAGTGTCAGCTCTGCTCCTGCCTCCTCTTGAGACCCCTGGGTGGCTCTTCGTGAAGCTGATTATTTTTTTTTAAAGATTTATTTATTTATTTATTTGAGAGAGAGAGAATGAGAGACAGCACGAGAGGGAAGAGGGTCAGAGGGAGAAGCAGACTCCCTGCCGAGCAGGGAGCCCGATGCGGGACTCGATCCCGGGACTCCAGGATCATGACCTGAGCCGAAGGCAGTCGCTTAACCAACTGAGCCACCCAGGCGCCCCGTGAAGCTGATTATTAAAGTCACTTCATTACCAGGGCGGGAGGAATGCACTCCAAAAATTAAATCAATTGTCATAAGAATACATGTTGGACATAAGAACGTTTGTCTCAGAGAATTATCGGACAACTCACTTGTAAGTTTTAAACTTTAAATACGCCTACGTAAAGAAATTGGGGTCATTTCAGGTTTTTCGGCATTTCCTGAAACAAGTCCAAGGGGGTCTGATTTCAAGAGAACATTGGTCAGTAAGATCGGGTTAGTGGCTGCCTGGTTGATTGGCAGTTTTACACACAAAAAATAGCCATGTACTTTGCAAATCCCGAGAAGTCTCACTGCTAGGCTAGGAGAGGATGCTGAGCTATTTTTAGAAATCACAACAGTAGCAGAGTGACTAAGCCCATAAGTATCATCACCCCGCATTAGGGAGACCTGAGGCCCCGCACCCTGACAGCAGGCAGGGCGTGCGACGCGTTTGGCGTATGCTAATTTCTCACCTATATGGGTCACAAGCGCGATCCCTATCCCAGCAAGCCCTTCATTATTTTGCCAGGATCACAGTGTTTAACAAAACCCATTGATAGAACCTGTTGTGATAATAGATACTGATGGTTTTCATACATGAAGAAGGAAAACAAAACCTACACTGTGTCTGAGACGCCAGAGAGATTTACATTTGAAAACAGTGTGTCCACCAGCTACTTCCGCAGCAGAGCCACTAATGATAAATGAGTGGCCCCCTTGATTGACAGCGTAAAGGCTTCTGAGCCATTATAATGTCAGAAAAGACTGTCTTCCCTCCCTCTCCATGCACACTTTAGGGTTTTGTCAGATTTCCCGTAATTAACCCTGATATTTGACGTTTAATAATCTCGCCATCTCTATCACGTTGGGTTACTAGTATTTGGCAGACAAGCCTTCAGGATGTATGTAAATTTTTCAAGGATACTGCCAGAAACTTTTCAAATAGTAGAATGGATTGGCGAAAAACAACGCTAAGATGAATCCTAATGTCTTTGTCTTTCTTCTCTTCTGCGTTGTTTTCTGGGTTCAGAAATGATGTGCCACGTAACCAGCAGGATATGACATCGTTACTGTCCATTGTTCAGTCCTCCCATGTCAAGTGACAAAAGAAAAAAATCAGGAAATTGGGGATATTAGCCAAAGCAATAGCAATAATCTTCTAAAATCTAAAACAAAATGCAGTCTAGAAGGTGTTACAGCAACCAAAGACGTTTCGCTGGTAAAAACTTGTGATGGGGCATCTCCAAAAGTTACAAAATCATGCTATGGAAAAATGCGACTCTTGTGCTCACTCATGCAGTCCACGTTTAGCAAGCAGTAGCTACATAGGGAGGACAGACCCTCAAGAATCACACATGCATGGTCTAGTGAGGCACGAGACTGTTCCAACAGATGTCAGAGCATACACACCAGCGCCTTGAATTACGGAACACCGCTGGATCTCACCGTTGCTCTGGATCGTACGCCTGGTATAAGAGTAGCCCACAGTGACTAATACTATTAGCCTCTATGTCCTGTGTGCTTATCACTGTGACCTTAGGAGGCGTCCAGAGGCTTCCTGTGTTTTATATCATATGCATGATGGTTAACCTTGAGGCACCCATTTGGCCAGATGAGTTACCTGAGAAGTGTAAAGGCTGCGGCGCTCACCCAAGCCAGACCACACCCCTGAGCCCCACGATTAAATATATGCTGCCCTCCCTACAATCATGCTACAGCGAAGGAGGGCAGCTTGCTCTTACTTGGCAAGAGGACGAGCATGATTAAGCATATTTAGAGAACCCCGTAGTTATTAGCCATATTTTATTGCACTACTTTGTTTTATAATCTCATGGTTTGGAGCAGAACAGCATCATTTTATAAATTCTACAATATCCATAAAGCATGGTGGGCAGGCATACTACATAGATATTGTCATTGAAAACCCCAACATGATTTAACACTGATGCAGTCAGAAATCACTGAGCAGGTTAGGTCCCATTCCTATTAAGGATCACTGGTTAGATATGAAACAGTTGATCAAGAGCTAGCAAGGGACTAGTTCCCTGCAGGGAGCAATCAGACCCAAGGGTTGGCCTCACCAGAGTCTCCCTGCTGAGTGAGGGGCAAGCATGCCCCGGCAGCTGCTGTCCACGGCTCACATGAAGATTTGTGTCTCCTTGCCAAAAAATGTCTCATGTTTCTGCTGGTGATACTTCTTTGCTCGATGGGGCAGACATGACAACACCTTCACCCAAGCCCTAAAGGCCTCTTCTCTGGTTTTGTCTTTCTTTCGCATCAGGCATTTTAGCTGATCCCGGATGTCCAACGTGGGCAAAAGCTAACTCCACTGCGGTGCTAAACAGTTGGCTTGGAGGATGCTGAGCCCATGAGCCAAAGTGGACATGCCAGTCGCAAGATTTTTTAAGGAGAGAGTTATGGTTGTGTAGCACATTTTAGACATTTTGAGTATGAAGAGTGACTGGAACATCCAAGAAAACCATTCGGGAAAACGGGGGAGTAGGAAGTAAGCATCTGGGGCTGGCCACTGAGGCCAGGGAAGAGAGTCAGCGGGCGGAGGGGATCAGGTCAGGGAGACCATGTGGCCTAAAAACGCAGCTGATTTGGAGGAGGCCAGGGAAGAGGGAGCCTCTGGAAAGGAGCGGGATTGCTTGTCACCTGCGAGCACCTCCCCTGCCTCACCGATAGGATCTTCCATTTCACTGACTCCTTAGAACAACTCAGAGGAAGTCACTGCTGTTACTAGAGATTTTACATGAAAAAGTGAGGCTCTGATACGAAAAGCCAGCTCCCTGAGATGTGACTGGCACTGTTACAAAGAGGTGGCCAGTGCGGTCCCTGCCTGTGATGTTCAGTGTGCGGGAGAGCTAGCCTGTCCCCAGAGGGGGAGGGGTGCACATCAATGCCGTGCGGACATAGCTGTGCTGGGCTGGTCGTACAGAGCGGCGTGCCAGGCACTGGGCAGAGCAAGGTCAGCCATCCCGGGTTGTCCGACGGGACCCACTCCCCCAGAACCCACGGAACTCTGGGGTCCCCTCCTCGGTCAGGCCCCAGGCTTGCAGGTCCCTGGCAGGGGTGACACCTGGCCCCTCACCCATGGAAGCCTGGAGAGCGGGTTGGGCCGGGAGTGAGCCACTTGGCTCCCAGGTCCCAGAGCGGTCCAGCCTAAAACCAGTTCAGCGCCTGCGAGGTAGGTATGGCGCCACCCTTCTTGGCTTCCGGCGTCCCAAACCTTTCCTAAGAACATGATCCTATGTCTTTACCCTCCTTCCAAAAAAGTTGTGTGAAAAGAACTTTTATTTTGCCTCTGTGCCCACTGTAGGCAAGTCTCATCGCTTTTATCTCAGTCTCTTTACCCAAAAAAAGATCTCGGTCTCATCCTTCCTGCGTGCCTGCCCCCAGCTGGCACACGCCCAGCCTCCCCAGCACCTGCTGCCTGCCAGGTGACCAGCACCCCAGCAGCGGTCAGCGGAGCCCTTGGGTGGCGGCGAGGGAATGCGCCCATTGGCGGCAGTGTGGCTTGGCTGCTCTGGGTGGTGTTGCAAGTTCCAAAGCGAAGGTGATCTCAGGGTGATGTCCTGCCCCTCCGCAGGTCGAGTGGGGCTGACATTTGAGGGGGGAGCGTGTAGATCAACACCCAATCAGAAGGGCACCCACTGCTGTCACTACCAGCAGCAGAAGCAGCGTCCCTTATCAGAGCATGTTCAGCAAAATATTTTCATTTTTCTGCCTCTTAACCATCTGGACTTCTATCACATCGGCTTTGTGAAGGTCAAATAAGTAAATATAAGACTGGCCATTCGCAGCAAGCAGATCGTGGTACCTGTCAGTGTTCAGCTCATTATTCACCCCCGTGTGTTTGTCATTTCCTTTGTGTCTTAGGGTTACACACGGCAATTTTCACCAATCACCTTCATTATTTAAATGAGACAAATGGCGTGTTGTCCGGGAGCATGATTTGAGCGGCATTATTATTCTAGCCCAGCGTAAATGCCATGACCTGTCTTGGGTTTCTAATGGCAAGAAGAAAGAGGCAGGGCGTCGAGGTGATGACAGGCTCCCCGTAAATCAGGCGTTTCAGACATTATGATAACTTTTATTAAAGAGCAAATGGGTTTCTTGACATTAGTCTTTTATACATACCAGTCGGTCAATGTAAATGGAGTTGCTTTCCCCCAAAGAGATAAAACTGATTCAGCCCATGCGAGTAGAAGACACACGCTGTTCACTGTGCTGAAAGTGGTCGGTTTCTGTTACGCACGTGCAATAACTGGAGAAGTCACAGATAGCAAAGACGTGGGGAAGGCACTAGCATTTTATCCCTGCAAGGGACCAGAGAGCCCAGCCCGTAATTACTGACGCATGGCTTCATTGGTAGCAGATCCAAATCGTGACATAACACATCATTGTACCTTAAATTGCTGTGTGTTTATTTCCTATCATGAGTGGGCTAAAATGATGACGTGAAACAGATGCGATGCATTTCATTTCTCCTCTGCTTCCATGCCAGGCTCTCTGTCCATAGGCTTTCATCCGTGGGTGTTGGGTTCTAGGTTTTCTGTTTTTGTTTTTTGTGATACATACTGTTTTTTTTAATCATCATATTCATATAGATGTGTTACAGGAAACATATCTCTAAAATAACTTGTCAACTTGTCACTTTAAAGACCTATGATGATCTGTTTGCATTTTGTAATGTGTAAACATAAACTCTTGACAGTTTAGAAAATAGATTAGTAGCAGTTGATGTAATTCCTGAGAAACAAGAATTTACACACTAATGAGCAGTCCTAGTAGAAAAAGTAATATTTAAAAGTTATAAAATATATGCATAGAATTAAAATCAGGAAAATTTATAATTGTAGAAATTAATATTTAAATTATTACTTTATTCCTCTATGCGGGAAAAACATTTTTTGGACCATGGATGAGCTTCTGTTTTCATGTTTATATTTCTCTAGACTGCAGTGAAGATCCTTTTCTTTTTTTATTTTAATCAACACAAGATTGGAACCCACTATGGAAGACTGACTCCCAGTTATATTTTATAGCAATTCAAGGAGGTGAGAAGGAAAAGTACTTGGAGAATATCTGGAAAAGGACAAAGTCATGTCTCCCATCGGGTTAGGACTGTCCCCTTGGGGGTCCAGAGTTGAAGAAGTTTCTTGCTTCCAGGAATCCTTGGTGAAGAGTAGAGAAAACACAATGTGGGTGGGCTTCTCGTGTTGAGAGGCTATAGCGGGTCATGCATTACTGCAGATCATTTGAGGTTTGAGAGAACAGAAAGCCATCAAGTTGGTGTTAGCAAAAAACCTGGACTCAGGGAGCTCTGAGACCTAATTTTATGGCTGGAAACACAGGCTGGAGAGGTTAAAGGGATTCCCCGGTGCATTGTCAGTGACTGACAGGAATAAACTAACTCAGCTCTCCAATGTACACTCGGGTGGAATTCCTGTTTGATCTGTCCTTCAGACTCTAGACTTGCCCATCATCCTCAAATGCTCTATACTCTATAGAGGACATCTGGAGGGTTTTTATAGTGCCAACGAACAGTTAGAAATTTAGAACACACAGAACTTCTGCATGGATAGGGTCCCTCTGGGCTGATTTTGAGAATAAACTTCCCCAAGAGTCAATTCAAATGTTCTGGCCCACCCAACACAACTAATACTTCTTTGAGTAAGTTGGCCTCTTCAAAGCCAAGACAAACAATATTTTCTAAATAATGGATTTTTTGTGTGAGACGGACCTCTTTTCCTACAACTGGTTGTTTTCCTTTTTTTGCAGCACTGCTTCCCAGGACACTCACCCAGATTGGCCCATTTGTTGGGGACCTCTGATACCCTTGGCAGAGCTTCCTAGAATGTGCTGCAGGCCCTGCCGTGGAGAAGGCATGGACTAAAATGTCCAAGTCACAGATCTACTCAAGATAACACATGTACTCAAGGGCTAATATGTGGATTTTGGAGATATCTATGACTATGTATTTTGGCATATACCGCTTTACTGAGTTACTCATACAGAACCTCTATATTCTATCACACAGATGGGTCTCCTGCTTTTCTCTGTGAAGGAAAAAAGTGTGGAAGGCCTACCTTAGCGTCTCTTCCCCAGAACCGGCAAGATGGTGCACTGGTTGGGACCAGGAAGAAGCTACCCCTCCAAATAAAGTCCCACCTTCCTTCCCCTGGACAGATTATTCTGACTCTGAGGAAAACTTCAACCACTCTTTGCTGTCAAATCCAAGTAATAGTTCCTAAAATGGATACAGTTGGTGAAGGAAGTGGATGAGGAAAGAAAGGGAGAGCTGATTACCAGTGGTAACTCTGTTCCATGGTTCTCTTCTCTATACTCTTCTATCCTCATTGCTTGGCGAGAGCGTGAGCATGTGTGCCTGTGTGCTTGTGTATGTGTGCGGGCATGTGCACACCCACCCTTCAGCTCTCTTTCCCCTTTCCCCTTTCGCTGATCC
Source organism: Mirounga leonina (assembly GCF_011800145.1). Lineage (NCBI taxonomy): Eukaryota > Metazoa > Chordata > Mammalia > Carnivora > Phocidae > Mirounga > Mirounga leonina. The sequence continues at coordinate 2,791,000 of NW_023270865.1, read as the reverse complement.
CTTCTTGGTGTCTAAGACCCCACACCCTTTTGACGCTTCACAGGAGCCACCGATCCTCATCTCCAGGATCCGGTCTTGCTTCTTGCACAATTTCAACAGCGATAAGAGACCCTGCCTGAGCCTGTGTGTTGGTGGGGGACCCCCAGTGGAGAGGTGGCATGAAGGGGGAAAGGGGAAGAAAGACCAGGTCTCCTGAGAGTGGGGAAAGACTTTCTTTCTTAGTCTAGCCCACTTTGCTCCAAAATGTTTGAAATTAAACACATTTTTTGACTGTAAGCATAAATTTCCTTTCGAAGACCTACATCTGTGTTTTGTGAAAAAAAATTTAAACTGATACAAAAGTTAATGACCTTGACCCTTGTAAACAAATGAAGCTGTACTTTGATAAGAGAGTCAGACTCTTGTCCTCAGGGGCAATAAGACATTTCCACACATGTCTTTCTGTCCCTTTTCACTGTAACTGAGGGAGAAGAGAACCATCACTCAACTCTGCTCACTAATCCCAAGGTTTTCCTGGCTCAACCGGGGAGAGGGGAGAGGAACGCTCACCCTAGCAGCCCCTTGTATCTGTGTGATTGCAGGTTCTCGTCTGTGTATGTGATCTATACACTTGTCCCAGAGAAGTCCACAGGACAGAGGTCTTAGCTGCTGGTTGCCTTGGCTTTACCTTGGCAAAGAGAAGGTGTTCTCCCTTAGAGGTAGGAGTGAGTACATGCCGAGATGTCAGCAGAAGAGAGCAGCTCCCTGTCCCACCGCCTGAAAACTAGCTCCAGCACCTCCGCAGTCATCCAGGGGCCAGGCTGGCTATTCCCAGCTCTGACTGTGGCTTTATCTGCCCCCATTCTGACATCAGTCTTCCCTAGTGGCCTGCTGGTCCTTGGGGCGGGGCGGGGGTGGGGGGGCAGTGAGGCCTTATTCTGCCTCCAGGAAATTGCTATCTGGAATAGCATCCCTTGAAAACTTCCATCCCTACAGCCTGTTTATTTTTCCTACAGCACATGCAATTATTGCCTGACATCATGCCTTATATTTATGTAATTATATATTCTACGTCTTCCCACCAGAATGTGAACTGTCCAAGAGCCCTGTGTCCCACGCTCCAGAACAGTGTTCTGCACAGAATCCACTTGGGGTGAATGTCATTAGATGAATGAATGATTAAGTCTAGGTTGCCTAACATTGATTTCCAGGTCCTCATAAAGCATTTTCTTCCTTGCCAGAATAGCTTACATTTCTCTGCTTACCCATTTTGTCCCCTTTTTTCCCTGGGAATTCCTAAACATGAAAATAATAGTTTCCAACATCTCTGTCTTCTGTGGGTAGGCTACTGATTTTTTTTTCCTTCTGATAATGGGTCATTTTTCCCTTAATTTTTCCATACCTAGTAATTTTTATATTGTATACTTTCTGTGATATAAAGAGTTCGGATTTCACAAACTTCCTCTAGATGTTGTTGAATTTTTTCATACTGTTCCATTTCTGTCAAGTGCCTTTGCTCCTGTGGAGTCTGAGTTTTAGGTAATCCATAAAGACAAAAAGAATGATTGTCCCCAGGATTACATGTGTCTTCTTTTAAAAGCAAAAATTAAAAAAAAAAAAAAAAAAAAAACCCTTACATTATAAAAGTCATTTCTCTATATTCTTTCAAGAAGCAAATCCTCCAAAAAATGGGTTTTTATTTCTGTCCATAACAATAGCAGAGCACATGGATGCCTTGCCCATTAACCCCCCATAACCACTGGTCTTGTAAATGACTCTGTTCCTACCATGGGCTCTGTTGGCCTGAGGGCTTTCCCTGTCTGCAGGTCACAGGGAATTAACGCGCCAGGAGCCAGGACCAGCCCTCATCCAGTGATGGGAGGGAGTTGGAAGGTAAGCCCTCGCTCTCTCCAAAGGGGTCTGCTCTTGAACTGTGCTCCCCAGGCCCCCGGGGCAGAACTGAGCCCCATTACACCTGTGGCAGCCTATTGATTGACACATCCTCCATTTTCTCCCTTCCACACTTCCCAAATGGATCATTCTGGGATCACCTCCCAAACTCTTGCTCTAACTCTGCCTCGGGGAACCTAGGACGGCAGTCAACAGTGCTCAAGGCATTTATTTTCTCCCTGAGCCTCTCCTCTCTGTGTCTAAATCATTCGCATCCTTACAGCTTGAGCTCACATTCTGATTCCTACATTTGTATTTGGAAACAGCTTATCATTAAGACACTTAGACATCACGAAATCAACTCTAGGGGAAGCCTAATCAATCAAATTCATCCAGAATTTTTTTCACTACTTTCTAAGTAGTGAAAGGGATGATAAAGTCAGCAAATTGGTTGAATTATTTCATCAATCCATGCATTTATTCATTGGACAGATACCTCTCAGGGTATCTGCTGTGGACAGAGCAGGTATGACGGAGGGAAGCCAGCTCCTGTTGTCATGGAGTCTCCAGGGGCACCCTCCACTCCTAATCCTGCCCCGAAACATGAGATTTTCCCTTGCATTTTCATAGAAGAGAACTTTGGCAAATTTTTGGTTATGGAAGAATTGAAAACAGAAGAAAGAAAAATTTTACAATTATCAACAAACATAAATGTTCAGGTATGCACATCCTTCTATTTCTTGTTCAAGCAAAAGTTGCCAATAGATCAGAAGCTGAGGACTGAAACCCAATTAATCATGACCAGTCCCACTTCTATGTACTTCTTTGACAGAAGAAAGCAGAGAAAACATGATCCATTTGAGACTGCGCTATATGGATGGATCAAAACATCTCAGAACAGGTGAGTAATATTTTTGTTAAAGACGGATACCAGTCCTGGGTGCCTTACTTTATACACTTCGAATGTTCTGCTTGGTATGGTGGGAGCAAGGATGGCACTGTAATAGTCTCACGAAACCTAGTCCAGGTCCAGGTTCACATACCATGCTTAGAGATGTTGGTGCTCATTTTCCTCAGGTGGCATTGTTTTGGTCTTCTTTTGAATTTTTATCTTCTAAACAGCAATACAAAATTTTGGAAACATGGCCCTCAAGGGAAAAGGCCAGGTATGGGTGAGTTTGGGGAGACATTCTGTGTTGGATACATTTTCTATTCCACAGATTTTTGGACTCGTGCAATCCAGGGATATCCAAGGTTGCTGCTGATTAGGTACAGAGATCGTGAGAGAAGGAAGGTGTATGGTGAAGGGAGTGGTGTGGATTGAGAAGATAGCTAGCTGGAGGAGGGACCTGTGGGGCAAGAGAGGAGAGGACCAAGCAGAGTGGGAGGAGAAGGGAAGGGAACTGATCAGAGACAGCTGTATGGGGCTTGTATGCCAGTGGGGACCAGCTTTGACTGTGCATAATAAAGCCCTATAATGTAAGTTTCAACCAGAAGACAGGGTTTTTTAATAAAAATTGTACATATTTAACCTGTTCAAGGTGATCTTTCAATATACATATACATTGTGCAGTGACTACTACCATCAAGCTAATGGACATCTATGTCTCTCTTCTCATAGTTACCTTATTTTGCGTGCTGAGACCTACTGTCTTTGTATATTTCATGCACACAATACAGTATTATAGCTAGACTCACCATGCTCTATATGCAACCTCTAAAAGTCATTCAACTTGCATAACTAAAGCTTTTCCCCTTGTAACCAAATTATCCCTAATTTCCCCACCTCCTGTTGCTGGTCACCATCATTCTACATTCTGGTTCCATGAATTCAACTTTTTTAGATTCCATGTCAAGTGAGGCTGTGTAGCATTTCTCTTTCTGTGTTTGTCTTATTCCACTTCTGGGCCTATATCCAAAGGAAATGAAATCGGTATCCTGATGAGATCTCTGTGCTCCCAAGCTCATTGCAACATAGTTCACAATAGCCAAGATACGGAAGCAACCTAAGTGCCTATCTGTGGAAAGGTGTATTTTATATATATTTATATATATAAATGTGTATTTACATATATAAACAATGGATTCTAAATATATATAAAATAAGGGAATTTTATAAAATAAGGGACTATTATTCAGCCTTAAAAGAGAATATCCTGCCATTTGAGACAACATGAATGAAACTTGGGGACATCATGCCAAGTGAAGAGATTTATTGTTTGACAAAGAAATTAGTCTGCAAGAGATTTTAATGTCTTACCATATAGGGCAAGCAAAATCTGGCCTGTGGGGCAAATCCAGTCTCCTTCCTGTTTTTTGTGAATAAAGCTTTATTGGAATGCAGTTACACCCATTGCTTTATTAACTGTATATGGCTGCGTTTACACAATAGCACTAGAGTTGAGGAGTTTCCACAAAGACTTCATGGTCTACACATCCCAAACCTCTATGCTCTGACTCTTCACAGCAAGTTTTCGCCTTGTCTTACAACAAGGTTCGGGTGACAGTGACCCAGACCAGGTGTCGGGGATTCAGCCGCTATAATCTTGCACCCCCTGGGTGTGGGCCCACAACATTTTCCAGAGGTGTTCTAGTCGTCAGGTCACATGTCAGGAGGCAAGCTGGAGGTGAGAGGTAAGGAGATGCCAAGGGCAGACACCACTTCATCTAAAGGGCATTTCCCCACCCCCTAAACTGCCACAGGACACTTACACGACACACCAACACTTAACCACCTGGTCTCTTTTGGTTGCAAGGAAGCTGAGAAATTCCTTTATTCCAGATGATTTGACCCCAGCTAGAACCAAGGCTCTTTAGAGGGAAGCAACAGTATGAGGCAGGGGTGTGATTTAAGTTAACCATTATTATCTTTAATGCAATTGGCAGGATACTGCCTGATATTATCTACTAAGATGCCTATAGAGTTTAACTACAGTCTATATAAATAAAAATGTCTAGTCTTAGTAGGATAAACTACCAAATAAATACCCTCCTTTTTGCTACCTTGGGTACTCTAGAGTAATGTTCTAGTCATGCCTTTAACACAGTTATAATGGATTATACCTTTGCACATTTCTGTCCACTTTTTCTTGGAGAAAAATCTGTCACAGAAATACTTGAACATTAGAGCAAATTTCAGACTATAATTTATAGAAAGTTGCATACCATTTAGCTAGCAGATCGTAGCTGTTCCTTTATAAATGTCATAGGAACCTTCCATTATATACTGCAAATGTGTAGGAAGAACATTTTAAACATAAATTACCAGGACCCTTAAAATATATAATACTTTACAGACAGTAATGCTTCACCAGGCTGTCATGATTCTTCATGTAAATACAGACTGAGTGTCTTTTTAAGTGCTGTTTTGTCTTCCCAGCCTACTGGGGCATCTCTAAAGAAAGTGGATGTTTTACAATGATATTTAAGAAACTGAAAACAAATTTGCGTCAACAGAGTTTGGGAATGACTTCGGGCTGTGCTGCTCGGGATTGGCAATTCATCTGAGGGGATTTGCCCAAGTCCATCCTCCTGGCTCCTTCCTGTTGATCCTCAGATGTCCAGGATGATGCTAGTCCCACAGCCCCGGGGGGGGGGGGGGCGCTGTAGATTCGTATAATAAATGCCCCATTGCCCGCAGTCCACGTGCTCCTTCCCAGAAAGGCCAGCAGCTTCGGTCTCTATGTGAACTCCGCTGATCCGAACTGGTTGTTCATTTCATTATCAGTATTTTAGTTCATTTCCCACAATGAAGTGTAGATCTCTGAGTAGTCATTATCTTGAAGGCCCAGATGCTTTGCTCTGTGTGTTTATCTCTGTGTTCAGGTGACTGACCAAAAACCCCAAAAGAAACAGATGGAAAGCCCTTTTTTTCCCCCATTAGAAAGCTTGCATTAGGTGATTATGAATGAGTGATGCGCTTCTGATTATCTAGTCCAGGATCAGAATAATTGAGAGGAGAGAGACTCTCACTACAGTGACCCTGAGATTTGATTGATGCCTTCAAGGATCTAAGCAGATTTTAATAAGCTGGTGTGTACTCTCTACCTCGTGGGGAACTAAATACAGGGACAATGTCAGGCTCCTTCTGCACAGATCCCATGGCTGGGACCAGAGGGCAGAAACCAGGTGATTCGGTGTCTCATTCCGGGTGCTGCAATCTCTGTGGACTGCATTGTTCTCACTCAGAACGCTTTCTTGGAACCTCTTTTAAGACCAAACAATGTAAGTGAGAGAGGCATCCCTCCGGGAGGCGTCTCACATCTCCCTGACCAACAATAGTGCAGACCTTCTGCCCTCCGAGGCCATGCTTGATCACCACGAGGTTAAGGACCAAATGAGGATGGTTTTAGACAAACTTCCTTTTTTCCCCGAAATCCAGGGGGAAAGAAAGTACTGGCTTTCTGTTCTCAATTAAAATAGCAAACTGTGGAAATGTGTATAAACTTCCCCAGAGGGAGGGCGGAGGGCTTCTGAATGCCTTTATTTACCACCATCTCCTTGAGAACCAAAAGCTCCATTAATCTCCCAGCCAGGCATGCTCAGGAGGGGCCGGCTCTGGCCTCGTCCTGCTGGGTTCCCATTCTGGCTGCCCCTCTCCTGCCAGACCCTGGCCAGCAGGCTTGGGGTCCTTCACTGAGGCCTGATCTGTGGGCGCTTCTCTTGGAGGGCGTTGGGGGGGGGCATGCCAGGGCCTTAGCTGTCCTCCCATTTGCCTGCCACCTGAAGGGGGCTCTGGCTTCCTCCAGGGCCTTCCTGCCCCTTCTGTATTTCAGGACAGAGTACGTAGCTTTCAAATCCCCAAAACACACTCCTTCTCCTCATTTCAATTAACCCCGAAACAGTGTTTATTTGGAATTTTATGGGACTTTACCTTAAAGTTTAGGGGAAAGTTTAACCCTGCATTTGTCTATAGCTTCTTAGGATGCAGACACAAATGTGTGAAGAAAACAAAGATAAAGTACCCGCATGGAGAGCAGGGTGGAAAGGGTAGGATCCTCCATGGGAGGACGCATCTGCTGCGCATACTGTAGGGGTAGAGGAACGGGGAGCATCGAGGCCTGGTCAGGAAATGCAGCAATAACAGGATGGTGAAGTTTTTAATAAATCTCCCCTCCCTCCCTAAAGCTCTGCCCTGCAATGACAGTAAATTAAAGAGGCCTGGATGCTGAAGAATCCAGGGCAGTGAGCAAGCCAGGGCCGCTTTGGGGACAGGGTTCTGGGGCGCGGGACAAGGCAGGCGCTCGCTGCCCCAGGCGCCCGCTGCCCCCACCCCCCAGATCCCTGCCCCAGGCCCCCGCCGCCCCCCGGCCCCGCCCAGGCCCCCGCCATCCTGGCACAAGGCTCGGCAGCCTCAGCTCCAGGAAAACGCCGCGCCGCGTGTGCGGGTCCAAAGCCGAAGCTGGCGTGATAAAGCGCTGCTCTTTCACCAGAAGGAATGTTTGCTTACTATTTCATCATCCCCCAGAGGCACGGAGAAAGAAAATAAGCCCATCAGTTGTCATTATGACAGGGTGAAAATGGAGCCATCATATTTCAATAACACAATGCGACGCGCAGCCCATCGAGTGATGAGTTATGGAATCGCTCACTCACACTGGACTATAAGTTAATATTATCTCCCCAGGATAATTAGAGCGGAGCTCTATTACTGACCTGGAATTGCCATGTGGGCCACACCGTGGGTTTTGACACAGCTTTTCCACATTTATCTTTTCACCTAACGCGCTAAATCTGCATCGCGCTGGTGATTAATCTTGCGGCGTCCCTTCCAGCTTGTACCATTCTTCTTGCATGGATTGGCTGGTCCCTGGAGTCCCCTTCAGCACAGTGTGAGCGGGTCTATTACCCTGCGTTTCTCTGCCCGTTTACATTCCCCTTTGTGCTAGCTTATTGTGGTCACTTCTGAAGTTGGGTCAAACGAGCACTTCCCCAAAGGTCACTCTCGGCCGACTGTGGCCATGCCCACCTACGGCTGGACCCACCGGGGGGGGCAGATCCTTTCTATGCTTGTGCCTTTGTGAGCTGTACCCACAAAACCCCCATTGAAAGCCAGGGGCCCCTTTCCTTGCAGGGGGAGTGGTGAGTGAGGCCAGGCTTGTTAATCTTTAGTTAGCTCCTGAGCGGCCCCCAAGCCTCCTTGGAAGCTCATTGTCATATTGTCACTTCTCACTCTTGATGGAGCAGAAAGAACCCACCACAGCAGCCTGGCACTATTCAGGCGTCCTCACGTGGGGGGCAGCGGGAGAGGAGCTGGGAACGATGATTAACGGAGCCCTGTGTCAGCAAAGCCACCAGGACAGAAAATGACGAAGGCGGATACACTTCCATTGTGAAGCCGTGCATCTGTCACAACTTGGGATGTGAAGAGCGAAGGAAACGAAAACTTAAGAGTCCCAGGATCTTGTCTGTCTTATTCTGTTTGCTACAAAATGCATCTTTCCCTATTCTGGGGTGAGTGGCTACAATAAGCAGGGCCTGAGCCCTTTGGTATGGGGAATGCAGTGCTCACAGCCCTGTGGGCGTGGGAGGAAGGGGGCTGAGGGCTGAATCTGCAGCAGGAGCTCCAAGACCCAGGTGGCAGGGCCGGACCCTGGGGGCCCGTGTCTTGTCTCAGCAGACGCTGCTGCCAGGGCCACACGGCCTCTCCGGCCGGGCACAGTGCATCTGCCCTTTTCCTTGTGTCTCGTGTCCCGTATGCTCCTTTTGGAGACCTGATTTTTAGAGGAGAAGGAGGTGGGTCGCAGCACAAATGCGATTCAACTGAACCGAAGTGGCATCAGTCTTTCACGGGTAGGACCGGCGCTGGGCATCCCCGCGAAGCCGGAAGTCCTGCTCTCATTCTGGACCCAGCCGGGTGTGCGCTTGACTCCTGACCTGCAGCCTCACCTTCGGTCCCCACGAGAAGCAGCAAGGGACACCTTGGGGCGAGCTGGCCGTTCCGTGGGGTGCGTGGTCGGCTAACGTGCACATGGCTGTTGGCTTGTTCCCAGAGAGCCACTGGTTTCTTCTGGGATCCATTTCAGCCCTTTGCATCAATCTCATTATTTAGATTACTTAGATGTTCAGATATCTTAGATGATTTATCGAAGAGTACCAATGTACAAGATGGCTGTCTTAATTCCAAAATAATTTGGAAGAGTCTGGACCTGGTTTGCTCAATGTAAAATGCTGTTTTAATAACCACTGCTGACATTTTATATGATTATTTTTGTGGTTGTTTTTTACATTATAATGAAGTATGTCATCAAATGGATGGCCTTTTAGGGAGCTTCTGAGATGATTGCCGCCCCCTTGAAATCCTTCCCTGGGTCTGGGATACAGACTTGGGCTCTGGGTCGATCACAGGGTGCTAAGCCACATCAGTTTCATTGGTGTTGTGTGTTAATGTGATATAGGAGGTTAGTGGTCTTTCCTTTCCATAGTGACAGTGTACAACTCTGAACAGTGGAGATTGCGGGGGGGTTGACAAGGCTGATGGGAGAGATTGGACGGTCTTTCTCCTCACAGTCAAGAGACCTGTGATCTTCAGCCATCCCCTCTTCAACATGAAGGAAGACTGAGACGGGTTCCTGATTTCTCCCAATTTTGCTCACCTTGCTCATTTCCTGGAGAACAATCATGCCCACACCAGCAGGACAAAGACAGCCACCCAAGGCCAGGCCTGGCTTTGCAGGCAAACGCCAGACATGCCTTACACAGACCAAACCGGGACCCTCCAAAAAACTGCCAGCTTCACTCCCATGTGTCAAGACACCGCTCTAGTACGAACTCTGTATGCTAATGGACAGCAAATATGCACAGGAAATTTAGTCATTGACCAGGAGACTACGATTGCTTAAATCTGGTCACCATCTGGTCAATACAGCCCAAGCCTCTGGGAGCCAAGCTTTGCTTCTCAAATCTGTCTCCTAAGCCTTGCACCACATTCAGGTTCAGATATCAAACGCGATCCTTTCACTTGAGAAGCAAATGAACTAACTGGAAGTGTTTGCATCTAATTTTTTCTGGAAGCAGGGTTAAAAACAGAGGAATCTCCTAAAGCTCTCCCCTGGGATGCTTTTCTTTGCAAAATTACACTCAGTATCAAACGACTTTGACGTGGAGAGGATAAAAGACCTGAGTAAGCACTTTGCAAGTTGCTGGTGGAACGCTCTAGGTGCTAACGTTGGCAGTGACAGATGAGTGAAGGCGAAGGGACTCTCAAACTTACGGGGGGAGAGAAGGTGCCTGGTTGAGTTGACAGAAGCATGGGAGGGTTTCAGCATGCAGGGGGTGAGGCAGGAAGTGCATGGGTTCCTGCAGGACCTCTCCGCGCAGAGATGGAGGGATGTCACAGCTGCCCATCCAAAGGCTGCCTCATCTCCACCCGTCTTCCAAACACCAGCTGAGCCGGGACTGGGGAGGCTCTTTGCTCCTCTCCGGACAGAGCTGGCTGCGCAGGCATCCTGCTCCTTTGCACCCTCAGAGTTACCTCTTCCCTCGCTCTGCCCCGTTCTCAAGAATAGATGTAATTGCACATTTTCACATTGAAATCTTTGGCCCAGGTGTTAGCCTGCTGCTGAGACCAAAAAGGCAAAATTTTTTTTTTTTTTTCTCCTTCGTGAAGAACAGCATCTGTTTTCATTCTAAAACTGTGCTCATATCCCATCCCATAAGCTGGCCCTGGGGTTCGCCTCAGCTGTACTTTGAGTTCTCGCGCAGCACATTTCCTTTCTGAATCAATAATATAAGATTTATGCTTTTTAACATGAAACAGAAAACTTTTCTCTTTTTGTTCATGTGTTGTTGTGGTTGACGCTGGCCGCCAGACGGCTGAGTGGCAGAGCAGACTCCTGGGGAGCAGAATGTTCGGACTCCGAAGGGGCTCTTCACGGGAGCCGTGCCGAGCGGGGCACTTTGTGGCTGAGCCTGTGGACCCAGGCGCCGCGTTTATACATGGGACGCAGACGCTTGGTCTCTGAGCGAAGTCCAGACAAGAGCCCGCGGGGCTCTCGGGTGCCCAGCGCCCCCCAGTGGGGTGGCCAATCCTGGGAGAGGTCCCGCTGTTTGTGCGACATTTCCCGTGGAATTGGGCCCACGGCTGGCAAGAAAAGGGCCACAGGGTCTCCCCCTGGCTCAACACCAGCACACCTTACCTTGGGACCTTCCAGAACTAGGAAGGAGAAGAGAAGGAAAAGAGAAATTCGGCAAGATGGAAGTTAGGCTGTCCGGCAGGGAGGAGGAAGCCAGGGAGAGTTCTGGACAGGTAGGGCAGGGAGGGCGCTCTGGAGAGATCTGTACCTGCTTAGAGATTGTGGAGACACAGGAGTCCCAAGAGGACCCGAGGCCCCCGGACTGTACACAGTCCTCTCAGGTCCCACTTACGCTGGCTTGACTCCCATGTCGGATGTAAGGCCAGCGAAATGAGCGTGGACAAGACTACCTTGCTGCCCCAACACCCGCTCCTCCAGGCATGCCCACTCCCCCCCACCGCCTACCCACCCAGTCCCCAGGGTTAGCTGTGACCTGAGGTTGGGTGCTGACCATCCACATGTGGCCAGAGGCAGCACGAGGTCCCTATAGGGCCAGTCCCAATCCTCCTAGCTCGCTCTGCCTGCTGCCTGGGGGATGCCCATGACAGGGGCATTTGCTGGGAGGGCAGATGCTGCTTGCCAGACCCTAGTGGTTGCATGAACAGCCACCCCACTGATGTCCAGCCACTAGACAGGGTTTCTGTGTGAGAAATAAAGCCCTACAAAACTAAGCCTTGGATCTATGACTGTAGCTAGGATGACACTAATTAAAGCAAGGCGTCCCACTCCTGTTACCCTCTACCCTTCCTTCTTCAAGGGCCTGTCACTTGTATGGAGCCCCAGTCCCCCTCTTCCAAAAAATATACATACATTTTAAAAACCTCTATCGACAAGTACTTTTAAATGCATGTGTCTCTGGAACCAACTAAGGTACTTGAAAGGAGATAAAATAAAAACTAAAATAATTATTGGCATAATTAGCAAAAATGATACCTCGACTCTCAACTAGATTTTTCTAAAATCCTAATTTTCTTTTCATTCTCTCTCATATCATAAAAGTAGGAATATGCTTATTGAATCTTTTGCAAGATTACACAGTGTGGATTTAGTGCTAATTTTCAAACACATAGAAATATTATGTATAGTTATGAACACACACACAAGTTGACAATTTCCATAACATATTTAGGAGTGATAAAGGGTAACATCAGGATGGTGGTGCCCCGCTCAGAGGGGAATGGGGGCCCTGGATGGGGAGGCAGGTGCCAACTTTTACTGTGGATGTAATTTTGTGTTCCCAGCAGCATTATTCATAACAGCCAAAAGGTGGGAAGCAGCCCAAGTGTCCACTTATGGACAGACAGATGGATAAAGCTATATGGTCCATACATGAGATGGAAAGTTACTGAGCCTGAAGCAGGAAAGGCAATCATAGCCATGCTATACTATGAATGAGCCCTGAAGACATTAGACAGAGAAAGAGACCAGTCTGAAAAGGACAAATCCTGCTGGATTCTACCCACCTGAGGTCCCAGCTGAGTGGGATTCACAAAGACAGAAGCACAAGGGTGGGACTGGGGGCTTAGGGTGGGGGAGTCTGTGCTCAGTGGGGACAGAGTTTAAATTCTGCGGAAGGAGATGGGTAGTGGGAAGGCACCTGATGCGACCACATGGCACACTTAAAAATGAATAAAAAAAACAAATAAGTCAAAAAACAGGCAGAAGATATGAAAAGACACTTCTCTGAAGATGACATACAAATGGCTAACAGACACATGAAAAAATGTTCATCATCATTAGCCATTAGGGAAATTCAAATCAGAGCCACATTAAGATACCACCTTAAACCAGTTAGAATGGCAAAAATGGACAGGGAAAGAGACAACAAATGTTGGAGAGGTTGTGGAGAAAGGGGAACCCTCTTACACTCTTGGTGGGAATGCAAGTTGGTACAGCCACTTTGGAAAACAGTGTGGAGGTTCCTCAAACAGTTAAAAATAGAGCTACCCTATGACCCAGCAATTGCACTCTTGGGTATTTACCCCAAAGACACAGATGGAGTGAAAAGAAGGGCCATATGCACCCCAATGTTCATAGCAGCAATGTCCGCGATAGCCAAACTGTGGAAAGAGCCGAGATGCCCTTCAACAGATGAATGGATAAAGAAGATGTGGTCCATATACAATGGAATATTACTCAATCATCAGAAAGGATGAATACCCAACTTTTACATCAACATGGATGGGACTGGAGGAGATTATGCTAAGTGAAATAAGTCAAGCAGAGAAAGTCAATTATCATATGGTTTTACTTATTTGTGGAACATAAGGAATACCATGGAGGCCATTAGGAGAAGGAAGGGAAAATGAAGAGAGGGAAATTGGAGGGAGAGATGAACAATGAGAGACTATGAACTCTGAGAAACAAACAGGGTTTTGGGGGCGGGATTGGTTAGCCCGGTGATGGGTATTAAGGAGGGCACGTACCGCATGGAGCACTGGGTGTTATACGAAAACAATGGATCGTGGATCACTACATCAAAAACTAATGATGTATTGTATGGTGACTAACATAACATAATAAAATTTAAAAAGTGAATAAAATGCTAAAATTCATTTTATATATATTTTTACTACAATAGAAAAGAGAGACCTAAAGCAAATCAGGTGAGTTATTACCATCTATCATCTCTGGTGGTCTGTGAAGTGTTACTATCTTCTCTATAGCATGTGTTGGGAAATAAACAGAACCCACAAGTGATTTAAATTCAGAGAAAATCCTGTGTGTCTCTAGATGTAGCCTGTGGGCCTTCAACCCCCTGCTCCTCCCACTCCTGCCTCAGCCAGGTCCTGCCTGGAGACCCTCATAGGATGTTAGGGTTCCCCGTGCCGCTGTCCTGTGATGGGTTTACTTGTCCTGGAGAACAGAGGAGCTACTTTATCCAGCTGTATTTCTCATTATTGCCCTAGAGGGAAGACCAGCAGTCAGAAGAGGCTCTCCAGAAATGTCCATTGACTGACTAAAGAAACAAACAACAAAATCCATTTATATCATTTAAATAAAAAGTATAGACTCTCGAAATTCATAGATGCCCCTTCTTAAACACGGATGAATCAGAGGATTGTCCTAAGTCTGTGTTCTTGCTCTTTTTCATTTGTTGGTTTTTGCAGGTCCCAATTGACTAGGAAGTTTTTAAGCTGCTTCCTGGATCCACCAACGCAGTGTTTTCGGTTGAAGCGAAGACGCCTCTTCCCCTTGGGTGTCTTTTCCCGAGGGGACCCAGCTTCATCTACGTTGGGACGTCCCTTTGACTTCCCAGGGGTCACAGGCAGCTCCTGGGAGGGGAGAGGTCCACCCACTTTGAGACTGGCCAGAGTCGAAGGTGCCTTGAGCCCCCAGGAGCACCAGTGGTTTGAATTTCCCCTGCAGGCCCTGAGCTCTGAGGTCCCCGGAGGCCACAGGGCTGACTGGCGGCTCTCAGGACTGCCCTCCCTCTCTCCACCCGCTCCAGTTCACTCAGAGCTGGCCTTTCCGCTGATCTCTTGGACTGCGTGGCCCCGTGCTCCCCACCTGCTGCAGGACCAAGGCTGGGCCTTCAGCACTGTGTCTGTCATCCAGTGACTCATCCCTGCCTTGTGCAACAGGCTGCTCTCAGTTACATCAACCCTATCTTTATTTGTCCTTGTACAGATTTGCGCTTTTGACATTCTTATGTCTTTGGACACAATTGTCAGCAAAGACTGGAAAACACCTTAAAATCAAGCACAGATACAGCAAGGAAGCGTGAACTTGGCTACTGTGGGGAGCAACTGACCCTGAGCATTCCTTCTTAATATTCCTCTCCACACGACAAAGGGAGCATCTCTGGGGAATGAAGAAGGCTCCATAGAATTGCTTATCTCCAGAGTCCAAAGAGACTGCAAAAGATGAAGAAATGCTTTGCAAAAATAGCCACCTGCATATTAAAATCCCCACCTATTCACATCTGTCCTCCTTTTGAAGAACCTGGCCATGTTGGGACATATTCTTTTCCTAACGCTCTGAGATTAAGGCACACAAACACCAGTAGAAGAGCTTCCCCGAAGTTGTCAGAAGGGGAGGCATGATTTGGATATAGTCAGGACTTCCTTGAAACTTGATCTGAAATGAGGACATAAATTCTTAGGGGTGTATGATTTGTCTTCTCCAGAATTGCCCATGCTCTTTCTTCTGGTCTTGATTAGACACTGAATGACCGAAGGATTTTGAGGGGAGGCTGTTCCAGAAGCCGGAAGGATTAGAAATCTCACCAAAAAATCTGCTTTGGTGCAATTCCCGGAAAGATTTTAGAGCTTGGAGACATTTCTAGCGTTGGCTGAGTTTGGAATAAACATCTCCAAAATGTTGGGCGTGTTTCCAAACTGAAATGAAATTTGAGGTCCACCCATTTCACTAGTTATTAAGATAAAGAGAAATCCCCTGTTGAAATTGGATTACACAATTGGTAGTTCTTGCCATTGTTGAAACAGATCTACCCACAAATTTCATGCCTGTCTTCTTTTCTAAGTCCAGCTGCTAAAAGAGGGAAAATAAAGAAAAAAAAAAAGAAAGAAAAAGAAAAACAACTTCCTCCTTCCCCTGACAATTTGTTTAGTGTTGTTGCTGCTGAGACTGCCAATGTTTGATAATATCAATATGGAAAATCTGATGCCCATTTGGAGTAGGCATGGGGTTCAGGTAGGAGAAATGGGCTTTTCCTACTAGAGTCTTTCTTGCAAGACCTAGAAATGGGGCAGAATGTGTGCACCATGCACATGCCTGTACTTTGTGATTTTAGACTCATATGTATGGTAATCATGTGAATTAACAGGAAAACAAAACAAAAACAAACAAATGAACAAACAAACAAAATGAGACCTCACATTGACTCACACATTATCTTTCCTTAAGATAGGAAGCATAGAGGGGCACTTGGCTGTCTCAGTGTGCAGGGCATGTGACTCTTGATCTCGGGTGTGTGAGTCCGATTCCCATGTTAGGTATAGAGATAACTTAAAAATAAAAAAACTTAAAAAAAAAAAAAAGATAGGAGGCACAGAAAGTTCTCCACCCTCAGAGGCAGGTGCACACCTGCGTGGCTTCTATCCTTTCCTGTTCTCAGGCTAAAAGAGGAATACCAAATCACTAGCATCAGCTAAAAGAAAACATGAGATGCACATCTGGAGTTCATACTTAAAATTACCATATACTCTAAATGTTGACTGGAATCTTGTCTTTCTAGCCCAACCCACTGATCTATGGGCAAATTCCTCAGGCACCTCCTAGAGGAGGGGGCGATGGGGCTCTACGCTCCAGCATGGGGCTTGCTGTCCTACAGTGGTGTCCTATAACCATGCGGTTGTATGAGAAAGATTCCTATCAATAGAGGATGCTGAGAGCTCAGATCTTTGTTGTCAAATTAAACACAGTGGATCCTTTTGAGATAACTTGGCCTTTGTGTGACTAGAATAGTCCGAAGGGAATTGTCACCTTTCTTTTGGAGGAGAGCTTCCTGTCTCTGGGAGCCCTCTTTGCTCTCGGTCCATCTCTCTCTTTTTGTCTTCCATTTGTGCCAGATGCATGGGGCTGAGTTATTCACACCCCCAGACTGTGATCGTCCATAAGCCAAACAGCACACATTTAATCTTGTTTCAATCTTGGGCAACAAAGCATTTTCACCCAGGACTTCATTCTATTCTGAAAGTAAACAATTTAAGGCAGCACAATTAAACACACACACACACACACACACACACACACACAACTAAGAATAATATGTTTAATTGGAAAAGAGCAAAGTTACCATGAATTTCCAAAGTGGAAGATTCCAACTGTAGAGAACACAGACCTCCGATGCAGGTAAGAGGCATAGGGCGCACTTTCTCCTGTGATCATTCCCGTCTTTGTTTTGTATTGAAAAATAAAACTTCTGATATAAAGATGGAAAAAGGCTAAAATAGCCACTGTTCTGAAGTAAACCACACCATCACATTTGTGATTCAAGCCCTCTCATTTAAATATGAACTATTATTTACACTGCAGGTGTTCAATATTAATCAAAAGAGTCATGAAATTCAGCTCTCAATATATGACCAGATAAAAGTCAAATGCTTTGAAAAATAAAGAAGAAAAAACATCTATTAGAAGGTAAGTACTTGAAAGCCTGCTTGGGTCATCAGGTGGAGAGTGGCGCACCAGTTAGGAAAACACTGAACGCTTTACTTGAGTATAGGGTCTGTTAGGGAAATTACCAGTGGAGAAGCCAACCAGTTCCACAACATGACTCATCTTTTCGATCTCCCTCTTTATTCATTTATTGCTGAGTTCAGTAGATTCCATGCCCCAGGCTAAAATCTATGCTGCCCTCACTTCTTTGTTGCACCCATAGTCAGTAGTAACTGCAGAGCCAGGCGCCTAATGTTTGCTCTGTGGCCAGGACAGCAGGGCTCTTCACATCTTAGGCATCTGTTTATAAAGCAGAACTCAGCTCTCGGAAGGGGCTAGATCAAGGGGATGAAGAGCACGTAAGGAGAATAACCCCTATGCACAAGTATTGGGGACAGCCCACTCAGCCATCTACCAGGATCGTCCCTGTGCTTAAGGTCAATGGTGCGGCGTGCCTAAGGGCAATTCCAACAATACATTAAAAGGATCATCCACCAAGGATCATGACCAAGTGGGATTTATCCCCGGGATGCAAGGGTGGTTCAACATCCGCAAATCAATCAATGATAGAACACATTAATAAGAGGAGGGAGAAGAACCATATGGTCCTCTCAATTGATGCAGAAAATGCATTTGACAAAATACAACATCCTTTCCTGATTAAAACTCTTCAGAGTATAGGGATAGAGGGAACATTCCTGTAGTTCATAAAATCCATCTATGAAAAACCCACAGCGAATATCATCCTCAATGGGGAAGGTGAGAAGCTAAGAGCCTTTCCCTTAAGATCAGAAACACGACAAGGATGCCCACTCTCGCCACTATTGTTCAACATAGTACTGGAAGTCCTAGCAACAGCAATCAGACAACAAAAAGAAATAAAAGGTATTCAAATTGGCAAAGAAGATGTCAAACTCTCTCTTTTTGCAGATGGTATGTACCACATCTTCTTTATCCATCTATCTGTTCAGGGACCAAGATGTCCTTCAACTGAGGGGGACTTTTAAATTCCAGCTCATTTGTGGATCTCCCCTCCTCTAAAGCTGTGAGAAAATTGGAAGAATTAAGGTTTCCAAAATGGATTGGTGCCAGTGGCTATCAGTAGAAGGCCACCTATAGTCAGTTAGGTTAGGTGTGTTACTTGCTGGAGCAAAGGATGCCATAGGCCACAGGGAAATTGGAGTGTTTTAGGGAGGGTCACATAAAGTTTAAAGAACTGGACTTACTCATAGGGTGCCTTGGCAGGGAATGGTCAGAATTTATAAACCTAGATGTCACTGGCCTCACTTTAGAAACCACTGGCCCATGCAGAGTTACCCGTAGATGGGTTTCTGGTCTTACCCTAGAGCATGGGTCTGGGCACCCTGATGATAAGGGGTTTGGCCTCCAATGATTGTTGATGGCTTTGCTATTGTTTTGCTTGAGTTTTTCTGTTTTGCAATTCATGCTGCAACCTGTTTTGGAAAGGTGTAGTTTCTATTTCATTTCCCAGTTCTCCATCACAGTCAGGTGTAGGGTCATTTTTCACTGGATCACATCAGATTTTTGTTTCTCAGTCTACATTTGATTTGCTAATATGTTGGAGTACCCTCTCTGAAGGGGGGGTGGGAGGGCTGCCACCAAGGACTTTCTCCTTGGAGACTCTTCCGTGATCCCTGGCCATTCTCCCTGCTTTCTCTCCCTGAGGTAGAAATACAAACTGACCACACCAGCTGCTCTTTGGGCAGGATTAAAGAATGTTACTGTGAGCACAGGACTCTGTCCTCTCATGGTTCTGCCCCCTGCAATGACATTAAGAGTTCTTTTACAATGCCTACAGATCCAAAACACTGTGTAAAAGATTCATTTTTTCTACGTTGACCACAACACCTCCTCTCTAGGATAGTGATTTAAAAAGAAAAAAAAAAAAAAAGAAAGAAAGAAATACTTGTTTCCATTTGCCCTGAATGCCCAACGTTCTCCCCTGGGTACCCCACTCTGAAATGACATCTTTCAGACAGGAAGGTAAAGTACATTTGCCAATTTAGAACCCAACGTCAAATTTCCTGCACTCTTAGCTTATAATATACACATTGACCTTAGCTTTATGAAGCAAACTCACACATACGAGTTTACGTATCAATTAAGCCTATCTGATTCAGAATTTGTACCCTGGTTAGAAAGATATTATTACAAGATTTAAGAGTCTGCTAATATGATCATATAGGTTGACAAAATGCATTGTGATTTTTCGCAAAATCTCTTTTTATCTCAGCAAACAAGCAATTAACAAAAACATCTGCCGCCGAAGTGGGAGCAGTGTGCCTCCTCCTCTCCGTGAAGAACATTGACAACACTTGGCCACTTCTTCAAAAGTCGCCCCTTCTAGGAAATTGGTTCTACAGCCACCTCCCTTTTGGAATCAATACCCCAACCATTCCAGGGACATATTTTTAAGGAATATTTATTACATTGATTTTGTCAAGTCCTTATAACCAAGAACCCACCGTAGTCTTGCAAACAGTTGTTGAGTCAGGAACACAATGTGACTTTTGAGAATGGTCAGTGCGGAGAAAGGAACCCCAGACTCAGGGAGAAGGATTACTAGATGTGTAGAGAGGGATGACCCTTGCCAGCCTCCCTCTGCATGATAGATTCCACTGGGAGACCGTGCAGTTCTGCTCACATCCACACAAGTCTCACTGAGCTTTCTGTTAATGAGGGTTTAGTTTGTTCTGGATAATCGCTGCTTCCATGGTCAAGTGCCTGTAATCCAAGCATGCACTGAGGCCCCTTCCACCGTCTGAGTTGGGGCAGGTGTAAATGTTCATGGAAAAGACCCTCCCTTCTTCCGAAACACCACGTCTGTGCTCCACGGGCCGCCATCAATTACAAAGAATTTCACAGGATTGATCTCAGCAATCAAGCCATCTCTTGATTTTACACTTCACCAAGTGACTGGTATTGTCATATTTCAGAAAATTGAATTCAGCTTTATGAAACATATGTTTAAAAGCTGTACACTTTCAATAATTATGCTATAACATCCCTGTTTTTATGCAAAGCTAACTAGATATTGTCATATTAAAATAGCAAATCCAATTCATTTCTTATGAAACACATGTTTAAAAAAATAAAAGGAGCACTTTAATTATTTCAGGAGTGTTCAGGCCAGCTCAACAGCCGACTGGATATTGCATTTGTTTAAAACTCAATCATGCAAAATGAAGACTCGATTTGAAAAATTTTAATAAAGATAACCAGCCTATCATGATATCATTTGAATGCTAATCGGCACTCCCATCCAGCGGAGGGAGAGCAGTGTCAACTTCGCTGGAGGCTCTTTATTCCGCAATAAAAACATTTACATTCTAATGATTTTATTAAAGCGCCCGAGCTGTCAGCAGCCCCAGATGACTCCTGGCAAACTGTATCAGCTATCAACTCAGATTGCCTTTATCAGAACCACCCAGTGGTGAGCCCAGCACCACAATGAGACGTCTGCAGCTCACAGAGCTGGTATTTAATCATTTCTTCTCCAGTATTGTTCTGCTTACAGAGCATAAATAAGAGCTTCAAATAACCCCAGAGTGCTCCTGACAATGAAACAAAGTGTGGGCCCTATTTATCTTCCCACATTCTTCAGGGACTGCTTTCTCCCACACCCGCCCCCCACCTTTTATTTGGATGTTGTTGCTGGCACTTAATTTTTTTTTTTTTTCTTTTAATTCACTACCCGTATCATCATTCAACAGCTCTGGATTTCTTCTTTGCCCTGAACAGCAGGGCTCAGGAGAGAGCTGGGCAGAGAGGTGACCCAGTTGGTGGCAGGAAGCGATAGGATGGCCTCTGGGGCCCGCGGGACTGGGGGCCCTGGGCCGAGGAGATCAGACCTTCGCGGAAGGGGGGTGACCCTTTGTCTTTGTCACACAGCGGTGACCAGAGAAGGGAGTGGAAGATCCTGGGCTGGCCGCCTGCACCCCTCCCTCACCAGAAAGCCCACCCAAAGCCAGTGCTCTGCTGCAAAGCACCTTCTTTCTTTTAACTCCGCTGCTAAAATCACCACACTCACTTTGGAGTACGAATCAATACTGGCATTACCTTTGGAGTCATTTAAAAAAGTATCCTTTCCCTCCCTTTCGCATTTACTGATAGAAGCAAAGAATTCAGAATGAAAGCAAGACTTCCAGGAAAATGCGAAACTGGGAATCTTTGTAAGAGGGAAAACAAACAACCAAAACCATCCCCTTACTTGTCATCTTTGGGAAATCAATCACTTCCATTCAGTGGAACTTTGTCCTATTGTGTACTACTTTTTTTTTTCTTTTAACTGCTAGGTTTTTTAATCGAAATCATCCTGAAGTATGCAATGTGCTTCTCTTCCCACAGTCGGCTCTGGAGGGCAGGGTGGCTGGTTTGATTTTTTTAAAAAATGCTGCTTGAATATGAAATTTAATTTAAAGTTGCCTGATAACTTTGATTCACCATTTTGAAATGGCCCGTGTAAGTCTGTGTGGGGTGAAACCTACATGTTTCTACTACATGCCATAGGGATCTTTGCTCCTAACCTAGCAGCCCTTTCTCCTCCTAATAAGCCGCTTTTTATTTGCTAACAGCTGGAAAACGCTTTAAGGCCATTCTCCAGGACTGCACAAAATGGAGGCAAGATCCGCACCCCCAGGGAAAGGCATCTCCGCCTGGATCTCTGCAGACCCAACCTCTGTGAGCACCCACTGCCCCCATCCCCGCCTGTGGCCCTGCCCTCCCTGTTGTAGCTGGGTCACCTGACCCCCTTGCCGCTGGTTCTCACCCCTGCCAACTGTGGGCGCACCTGTTCTGGCCCCCAGGTGAATGACATCTCCACCAGTTCCGTGGGCTGTCAACAGAGGTCCCGCCCTGCCTGCCCGCCCTGGACTAGGGGTCCCACCCACACCCAGCTACTCTGACCTTCCTGGATGGAGGAAGGAGCTCTCCTGACGGAACCACTTGGCTTTCAGCAACAATTGAACAAGACTGGCAGAAGGAAGCCTAGGGACCTATTTCCTTCCATATTGTCCCAACATCCATTTACTGGGGAACACAGAGCAGTGTGCAAAATCACTCAGAAACAAGAATCTACCGCAGTTAAACCAGCGCGTAAGACTTTGCAGGGAAGTAAAGCACTAAAACTTCTAAGAGGAAACATTGTACTAGAAATTAATTTTTTTCAATAAGGCATTAATAAGAGCATTTGATCTTAAAATATGTCCCTGGTTAGCAGATCCTCTGCTCTGCCCAGGGTCTAATCTCTGTATTAAAACGGCCTTGCTGGATAAGGAAATAAGAGCCCACAACAGACACGCACTAGCAGAACCATTGAGAACACGGATACAATTGCTTTGATACCTTATCCTTACCAAGGTATTTAAACCGAGCACGGCCCCCTCAAGGCAGTCGGTGGGGAGATGAATTCGGAACGGGCGGGAAGGCACTGCTGGTGGATGGCGGTGTGGAGGGCAGTGGATTGCTGTCACCATGAGCACCCCGCATGAAGGCCCTTCCAGGGGACCAAGCCTTGCTGTGCTGGCCTGATGACCGGCCTTTGAAATCCACACAGAAAATTCATGGGAGTCTTACATCCAAAGGAGTTGCAGTAAGGGATGTATAGAATCTGATGACTGAAGTCTTAATAGACACAAAAGGAATTATTTTCCAGAACACACCCCCACTCAACTGTGAGCTGACTCCCCTATCCTGCACCTGCTCTGTAGGTTCCGTTACTTCTCCCTGGGCCCAGGTGTCCCCCTCAATCTCTGCCGCTGAGGGGGTGGAGAGGATGCTGGGCGGCCACACTGGGAGTCCTGCAGGTCCCTGTTTCTGACTGGGATCCCCACTTGTGCTGGCTGTAGGTCTGCCATGGACCAGGGGGCACTGATGGTTCCCGGCTCCTCAAGACCAGCGGGTGGAGGATCTGTAGCCCTCCCACAGGGGAGCCACCAGAATACTTCATTCTGGTGTCTCCTTATGGGCAGTTCCCCAAAGCCCAGCCTTGAGGTGGTGCTGTAAGCTGAAGAGGAGACACCTCTCAGGGAATGAAGTACCTCTCTGTCAAGGGCTGACATTTTGCCTATGCAACCCATGTCTCCACTATCTTGGGAAGAGTGCTTCTTTTCTTCTATGGCCCAGTTGTCCTGTGGGTAAGACAGGACTCCATCCTCACCTGGGAGACACGAAGGTGGAATACACAGAGAGATGCCCCTGCTGGACGAGAGGCTGACTGCAGTAAGCTGAGAGTCTTCAATCCCCAATTAAGGATTACTTACACATCGAACCATGCAGTTGGATGCGCAAAGGTGTCTAAGTGAACGTAAGCCCCTGGACATCAAGCAGAGACTCACAGAGAGTGGCTGGTTGTCGCTCAAGGCAAACTCTCTTATTGTGGGGAAAACACTTGATTTTTTTTTATGGTCACCCACTATTTTGGCATCTTTTCTCAAATGTCACATCCTTCTAGTTCAACTTTCAGTCTGGCCTTTTATTACTTTAAAAAATATTGCTTTGCATATGTCACGACAAAAGATAAATATCTATGCCTAGTCAATTTGTTATTTATATATTTCTTTCAAGAAGTCAAATATCAGATCACACTGAAAACAGATTTGCGAGCTTGTGCTGAGAAAGTATTTGAATATCACAGCGTCACACATTTATGTGTCTTTGTTCAAAGGTTTAAAAAAATGTGCCGTCTAGGACTGATCCTTCCTTGGCTTCCTGGAACAGGGGAGGGGTAACGGTGGGCGGGGCTTGTTCTGGCTGTAGACATCGGAGTACAGAAGCTCTGATGGCTTTCTAACTGACTCACATGCACATAAAATGCTAGATTATTCTTCAAAGAAGTGTATCTTGTAATTAAAAAAGAGAGAGAGTAAATGATTCTAGATGTGTATGAGAGAGGAGATCTCCATAGTGACACAAAGTGGAACAAGGACTGAAGATTGATGTTGGATCTGCAGTTGTCTTGGTATGAGTCTAGCTCTCTACCTAGCTATCATCTACCTGTGTATATATTCATCTATCTACCTGTCTGTACATCCATCCATCCAGCACCCGTCTATTTGACTAATTCATCATATATCCCTTAACTGACCTGGGCCAAACTATATGTTTCCCCTCACTAAGTGCCGAGCACAGGACCCCCTTGAGGACTGCAGTCCACTTTGGGGTTGCAGGTGGGGGCTTGATGCCGGGAGACTTGCTCAATTCAAGAACAGAGGGTCTACTCGCCCACCGAGAGGCAAAACGGGGGACACTTACCAACACATTAGTCTACTATGAAATTTAGCTGATATAAATATCAATTAGTTGTAAATCTTAGGGCTATTTTCAGACTCAGTGACCATTCAGTATTCATCCCCTCTTCTGTGGCCAGAGGTTGGATGTCACTGGCCGGTGGAAGTGAGGTCAGGAGATGGAGAGAGAGGAGGAGGGTGTGTGATAAAGCAGTGGATGCTCTGGCCCCCTGACTTCTGCGGCACCTGCCCCCGTGCCCGGGGGAAGGTCCCAGTGCCAGGAGCCCCCTGAACCTCGGCCACACACCACCCTCTTGCATCCTCACCCACCCCTCTGAGGCAGGCACTATCCCCTTTTCAGATGAGGAGACTGAGGAACGGAGCAGGAGAGACTCACAGCCAGCAGCTGGAGGAGACGGCGTGCACCCAGGCCCTGGGGTCAGGCCTGGTACCGCTAATCGTGATGCCGCAACGGAGGGAAGGCCTGAGCAGCGAAACAGTCTGCTGCCCTCGCTCACTCTGAGCAAACCCCCAACAGGCCAAACCCCTGCTCCTAGCGCGGGCCTTTCTCCCCTACGCCATTCTGGGATTTGTTTTTATTTTTCATTAACACAATGCCATCGTTCACTGCTCAGCCAGGTATCTATGAGACGAGGCAGAAAGCCCTATGAGTTTCTTCCTTGGATTTTTCCCATGCAGGATGATACACTCATCAGTCGGATGTGTACGAATGGAGCTGCAAACCTCACCCTGGATCCTTTCAGCAAGTATTTATGGAGCCACCGCAACGTGCCAAGAAGAGATTTACCAGATGAGACCGAAGATAAAAGACACATTCCCTGTCCTCCTGCACCTTTCCGTCCTGTCGTGGAGAGAGACGGTAAGCACGCACACACACACAACATTATGATATGATACAATATGATACGATGAAAATATTACATACCTTCGTATATTATTATATATAATATAACCTAAAGTAATCTAGTGTTGAGTAGAACTAAATGATACGAAAAAAAAATAAAGATGAGAGAAATAAATACTCTCAGTCCAGGAAAAACAAGGTGATATAGGTTTTTGACACGCTCTGTGGAAAATGTTGGAAATATTTGGATTAGTTGTTTGGTAGGTCAGTCAGGGTTCTTCTGAGAAACAGAACAAACAAGACGTGTGTGCATATAGATACTGATAAAAATACATAGGGATAGAGGTGCACCAGATGGAGACAGATGGCACAAAGATGGATGGACAGATAGATTAGATAGATAGAGATATAGATAGAGACCAAAACAGGAATTTATTTTAAGGAATCAGCTCATGCAATTCTGGGGGCTGGTGAGTCCAAAATCTATTAGCAGACCTGCAAGGGTGGAAACTCAGGCAGGGTTTCTATTCATTAATCTCCATAAAAATTGTTTTTCTCTGAAGACCTTCAACAAATTGGAGGAGGCACACCCACATTATGGAAGATAATCTCTTTTTCCTAAAACCACCTCAGTGTACATTTTGACCACATCTACAAAATATATTCACAGCAGTATCTATGGGCGCCTGGGTGGCTCAGTCGGTTAAGCGACTGCCTTCGGCTCAGGTCATGATCCCGGAGTCCCGGGATCGAGTCCCGCATCGGGCTCCCTGCTCGGCGGGGGGTCTGCTTCTCCCTCTGACCCTCCCCCTCTCGTGCTCTCTGTCTCTCATTCTCTCTCTCTCTCTCAAATAAATAAATAAATAAAAATCTTAAAAATATATATATATTCACAGCAATATCTAGACTAGTGTTGGATTAAATACCTGTGCACTCCAAACCCAGTCAAGCCAACACAAAATCTCACCATCACAGACCCCAAGCCAGATCCTACTGACACACCAAGGAGGTGAGAAGGTTCTGGAGATGGTGCTGCCTGACCCGAGCCTGTGGCTAGTGGGGAAATAGGTATGCCTTCGAAGCCAATGACCAGACTGTTCATATTTGGGGGGTAAACAAGTTAAACTGTTTCATAAGAGTATAAAGAGGTGAATGTTTGGGACTATACATATATTTTCTGTGTCTTAATCAAATCTTTAAAATTCATTAAAACCTATTATTTTTAATTGTAACTCTGTTGGTATCATGGGTTTCATTGTGATTTGTGGATCCATAGAGTTATGTTGATCATTGTCAATATCCTGTAACCCTGGCCTCTGTCACCAGCTACCATATGACTTAAAATGTGGTCTATACCCACAATGGAATTTTTTTCTTATTTAAATCCAATTTAGTTAACATATAGTGTATTATTTGTTTCAGGGGTAGAATTTAGTGATTCATCAGTTACATATAACACCCTTTAAAAATGAAGAAAATCCTGCCACAGGGAACAACATGGATGAACCTGTAGGACATCATGCTAAGTGAAGTAAGTCAGACACAGAGGGGCAAACACTCCATGATTCCCCTTGCCCGAGGGATATAAAATGACCAGACATACCGAAGTAGACACTAGAAAGGTGGTTGCCATGGTCTGAGGGGAAAGGGATATAGAAATGGTTGTCCAAGGAGTATAAAGTTATAGTTACAGAGGAGGGCAAGGTCTGCTGTGCTGTGTACTGCCTACAGTTAACAATAAGGTATTGTGTACTTAAAATTTGTTAAGTGTTTAGAGCTCATGTTAAGTGGTTAGAGCTCAATAAAATACAAAACAAAATGCAACACAACAGAACACAAAGGTTTGCATGGAAACGTTTAGAGGTAACAGGTTATCTATTACCTTACCTTGGTGAAGATGATAGGACAAGTATATTAATCAGTCCAAACTCACCAGATTGTATACCTTAATTATGTGTTGTATTTTGTATACCCGTTATATCTCAATAAAGCTGGGAATAAAGTAAGTGGAGAAGCAAGTAGAAAAATAAATAAAAATAGCCTGCAAATACATCTAGTTAGTCCCCCCATTGCTGGATGAATAACCATATCTAAAAGGTGCCGGTGGTAAAGTTATATCAAGAAAGAAAGAAAGAAAAGAAAGAAAAGAGCAGAAAAGAAAAGGAAAGAAAAGAAAAGAGAAAATGTGGGCAGCCAGAGCACTCAGAGAAGGGGCCTTGGGGTCTCTGTGCAGAGGAGGCTGGCTGGAAGACCAGAGTATATGCAGTGTGTGCTGAGGACTGGGAGACATCATGATGCTCCCACTGCATCACGTCTGTCGTGCTTTATGGTGGAGGAATTGGAATCCTACAAACCCGGGTTGCATGGAGTGTCTCCACCAGAACAAAGACACAGTGAGTCATCCTGAGAGGGGTCTGGTGGGAGGGAACATGTGCCAACAACCTACATGGACTGAGGTCCCCCTCCCCTAACACCATCTTAGGGAGACAGAAGCTTAAGGACAAGACCATCACAATCCTTTGGTCTATGGAACACCCCACCCCCAGGCAGGCACAAAGCTGGGATGATGCCTTCTGACAGGCTTAGGTTTCTGCCCTTCCAGGGGCAAAAGATTCAAGGCAGAGATCAGACCAGTTTCTAGACAAAATTCTCTTTCCTTCACACTTGAGTCCATGGATTGAGATTTATCCCACTCTACATACAAACTCTTGCAAGGTGGTGCTGGAGATTTCATCTGAGCTTGGGTGCCTGCAGAGGTCAGGTGATGGATCATCAGTAAGAAAAACAAAATGCTGAGATGAGTCTTTGTTCAGACACAAGGCATGTGTCGTCACAAGAGAACTCCATCCCGAGCCTCTCTGCTTGGAGCGGGCAGGAGCTACTCTGGGTTAAAGATTTAGGTTTTTCCTTCTCACTGGTGATTCCAACCCCTTCTTTTTGCCCTCTCTCCATGCCTCTCCTGATTCTCAATGGACCCATTGACCCATCCCCACCACTGCCACCACCCCAGGTCAACATCTTCTATTCTCCATGCACTCCCCTCTTTGGACTTAGAGCTAGGTACCGTGGAAGCTGCTGGTAGGAAAAACAGGAATGAGGAACAGAGACTGTCTCCTCGAGGTTTTGTTTTGCCTGCTATCCTCTTCCTAGCTATTTTTCAAGTCTCAAATAATTTATTCTTCCAATTTAATATTAATGACAGCATGATGTCTTTGATCTTTCAAAAAAGCATGACCCAAGTCAACAGAAAGCAGCCCTGTTTCCGATCAGCCATTGGCAAAGATTTTCTTATAGTGTTTTCTCCCTACAAGACTTCGACCTTCTGGGGGAATGTGTTCTCCCACTCCGTGGCTACAGACCCGCCTGACCTCTCTGATCTGTCCATGTTGGCGAGCACGTGACCGACAGGGCTGAGTCCTGACAGAGGATGTCAGGCACAGAGCTGGTACTCCAGTCCACACCTGCTATTCAAATGAAGATACTGGCATAGAGGAACACATTTTTATAATGTGAAGTAAATGTCAAAATGAAAAAAAAAAAAGTCTATGCACATGAATAATAGAGGGGAAGCTTTAAAACCAGCATAAATCATTATTTTGGCAGGTAATTTTTTATATCTTTGCATGGTATCTTTCTTCTATTGATAAATTTATCAGTATAAAATATAGACCATTTTTATGAAATGAATACATATGAATTTAAAACAAGGTACAATTATGGAACCAGGGCATTACACAAGCAATTCCAGATGCGAGTTTGAGGTGGCAACCCTTCTCTCGATTTACAGGAGTTTATTACTTTTGCAAAAAAAAAAAAATTATTTTAGGGCTTATGTACTCTGAATATCTTAAGCTGGATGGTAATTTCATGTGGACAAAATGACAAAAAAAGAAACCAATTTTAGTTGTTTGAAGCAGAGACCTGTTGGTGAATCAGTGACAAAAATGAGCATCTGCCCCCAAGCAAGGAACACCAAGGAGCAGACAGTCGAGAAAGTGCACACTGCCCACTTCCTTCCCTTTACTTCTTAAAATGCATTCTCTTGGACATCTGCCAGTGAAGGAATTTTAAAACCTCTTCCATTTGCAAATCATAGCAACTCTGGGGTCCTTCCGATCATTTTCCTTCTGCATTATTGAGAACACCCCATGCCTGCATGTTTGTGCTCCTGTGTACGTACATGTATGTGGTGGGATGTGCATGCATGCATACCTGCACACATGTGAGCCCACGAGTGTGGTGTGGACATGTGAGCACGTGCAAATGTGTGTGCCCACAGCTGGTGCAAGTCTGTGCGTGTGAGGGGGGCAGTGTGTGAGCGCCCTGTCTCCACTTGGACAGCTCTGCTACAGAACCCCCGGGGAAATCTTTCTAGAAGCAAATCTGGTCATGTCAAGCCCTATGTGCACAGCTCCAGTGACCTCCCATCACCGCCACGACCTGCCTACACCCCCCATCGTGGCAAGCATGGCTGCCACGCATCCCTCGCTTTGTCAGCGTGTGTCTCCATTCCAACGTGCAGCGGTCTTGGAACTATGACATATAAACTTCAGAGCCCCTCCCATGGGCCACTTCACTTCCTAAGGTATGTTTCTCTTAAAGATTGCATAAGGAGCCTGTTCCACAAGGTCTGCATCCAAAACCCAGCCTCAGTAAATGACTTTTCTTTCGATTCTGCCCTGTTCTCTCTCCCTCTGCGGGCACCACTCACTGCTCCCGAGTGTCCTTCCACCTGCCTCAGTCATGCAAAGGGTACACTTTCCTGTGTGGACCATCCCACAATAGTATACATTACACTTCTTCACACCTTATGATACTACAGATTGGATGGGGATTACACAACTGTAATAACGTATTTTCTTTCCATTCCATGCTCTCAACTGAGGCATTTAATACATGGTAATCGAATGAATCAATACAAAATGAAAAGACATTTTGATGTGAAGCACCGAGATTAAAATCAAAGCGTTTGGGGTGTGGATCAAGCTATAGGCGGCGAAGAGCTGAAAATCACCCATGCATCAAATCAGCTTGCTGAGTTGGTGGCCAGAAGGACCATCTCAATGTAGATCTGTGTAAACAAAGGTTCAGCAAGGCCAGTGGAGCTCCCACCCAGCCCTGGCTGCCTGTGGGCCCTTGGATGAGCAGCTGATCTCTCCCAGCCTCAATGTCCCCATCTACAAATGTGGTAACAGTATCACCTGCCTCAGAAGCACGTGATAGTGTATCAGATTCCTGGCTAGGAGACTGGTCCAGAATGAGCCCTCAGGGAGGGGCTTGTATTTATTACAAGATCTCTCAGCCTGTGCCTGGGGGGAGATGTAGGCAATGCAGCCCCACAAAGGCACAATGGAGGTGAAAATGAAAATATAAGATGGAAGCAACTATAGGGCCAGAGGAAGAAAGAGAAGTAGAAGAGAACGGCTCAGGACAGGGGACCCCCAGCAGTGAGCTCCATGTCAGAGCTGTCTCTCCTACCTGTCTCTTGCCCAGCGAGCTGACGTACAATGAGAATAAATGCATTCCTGACTGATTTGAGGTGTCATAATTGGACATTTATGAGTTTTGGACTTTGATTTGAAATACCCAGTATTTGGAACTTAAAGCTCTCTCTGGGTCTGCGGTAGACTCAGAGAAAAGGGGAAGGGTGGAGAGTCCTATTGAAGCCAACATTGTGCCCCAAACTAGCCGCTCTGCGGGCTGAACTGACCTACAGACGGCGAGTGCAAGCGAGCTCGGAGAAGGGCGAAAGGCCAGCCCGGCTCCCCCTGCTCTCCGATGGCTCACAGCCCCAGGACCCGGCTATGCGCGGGTAATGGTTGGGGACCGGTGGAGGAAAACGCCACGCCAGGACAGGCAGGTCATGCAGCTCCAAATCAGAACAATAGAGGGCTAATTCATTTAACAGATTGGATACTCAGGGACCACAAATGACAGCTTAAAAGACAGAGAAATGCCCGGTGGGTCCAGTGGGAAAACTGGAGGTTGCAGGAGAAATGTGCCTGTTCTCCAAGGCTCCGGGAAGGCAGGCAAGAACAAATTAGCTAATGGAAGAGGGGGAAGCAGATCTTGTGGAATTTACTAGAGTAAAAAAAAGATCCTGGATCAACACTTTGGTGAAACTACTAGTAAACATATCAAGACGTCCGTAATGCCAAAAGTTTGCATCAGCCCGGCTGCTGACACTTAAAATAACAGATGAGTTTAATTGGTCCACAAAGCATCTCCTCAGGTATTTTTCACTTGTTCAGCAGCTGTCACCTTGCATCCAGTGCCACGATCAGGACTAAAAGTAGTAAATTGATGGTGACCTTTATGGCCACCAGGTTGGAACCTTGAGACCCCATCCCCTGGTGCCTTGACTCCTTCTCCCATGATCTACCTTCTTTATAAGTTTTGGGTTTTGTTGTTTTAAATTACTGTCACCTATCACTCTAAAAAGATTTGACGTGGCAGCCCCACACATAATTCATTTTATCACTGTTTTAAAACACTAAGTAAAGGGTTGTTACTGTGTCGTTAGCCGTGGAGTGTGTTACATGATAATAGTCTTCCCCGGGCAGATTTCCCAGCCGCCATGCCCCGAGCACAGGGCTACCTCACAGAGGACTTGATTAACTGCACCCATGCTCACCGGGAGCCCCGGACCACCTCCACTCCTGGGACCCCTCCCTCTGCCTCCGCGGCTCGTCCTCACTCCACCTGTCTCCCTCATCAGCTGGACCCCAGGGCCCTGGGTGACAGCACGCTCTTGCATGGCCCCCCAGGCCTCCTGAGCAGCCCCCATCACGAAGGACTGGGGCATGCAGAGGGCTCCGCGGGTCCCGCTGAGCACCAGGGGAGGGATCGAGGGAGGCACTGCCCAGGCAGGTTGCTGGACCGCAAATCCCTGCCTTGCTTCGACCATCCTCCATGCCTGGGTATCATCCCTCAGCCTCCCTGTCCCTACTAGGCTGTCTCCACCAAGAATCCAAGATTCCCTAAGTAGCTCCTATTAAAAATAAACAATCGAAGCAACCCCCTGACTTCCTGCTCCCTGGGCTACAGCCACCGTCCCCTTTTGTTTTTCCCTAGCAGAGTCCAGTCCTGCCCATCTTTCTCTGCTCCCCAGAGTGACATTTCAAGTCACCCCAGTCTGGAGCTCAGCCCACAGCTTCACAGGGACTTCAGTGCCAGTCCGCAGGACATTCCACACTTCCTAGCTGGTTGCAGAGCCCCTTTCCACCTCACCCAGCACCTCAGGGGCATCCACATTGGCCATCTCTCTGTCTGTCCGCAACTGTCAGGTACAGGGGTTTCCAAAACACCCAGCCAGACTCGCTGTGGGTTTGGTCCTTCTTCCCCGAACCCTAATTTCCAAGTATTTTCCAAGTCAGTCCTGGGTGCAGTGAACTCTACAGTTGTGTCCTCATGATCGTTGAATTTGGCCATTTAGAGGCGATGTTCTAATCAGAAGAGAACAGCCAAGGTGACACACAGAACTATAGTTCACACCATCCTGCTCAGAGTGGACTGCAGAGAACTTTTCAGTCTTCTCTACGACTGCTTCTAAACGGCCACATCACATCATCCTTTTTAGACAACAGCTTTTTTCACTACCCTACACTGGATAATTAAGAAGCTTCCCCACATCATAAACAAACCAAAACCACATGTATTTTAAGCCATTTGAAATGTCACCACACCCAGATGTAAAGCTTTCCCTTAGAATTAGATAGATTTATCTATTTACTAGAGGATGGGAATGAGCTCCTCTGTAGTGCATGGGTCTCAGCCTGGACTCTTGTGTCCCCAGAAAACAATGCCGGAGTGACAGAGACTGCCCCTTGTAGGTGCTCTCAGCCTGGGAGAAGGGCGGTCTCCACATCCCGCTCACCTGAGAGCAGACCCAGGGCCAGGGAACCAGGCACCCGGCCAGTGGGCAGTAATTCCCTGTATATTTAAGGATTTACCATTTGGGAGCATGTCTCTTTGCCCCTCCTCTCTCTTAGCTTTTTTATTCTTAATTGAAGTATAGCTGACATACAATATTACATTGGTTTTAGGTATACAATGTATTGATTCAACAATTCTGTATATTACTCAGTGCTCACGATGATAAGCATCTATCACCATACAACACTATTACAATATGATCTATTGCAATATATAATATATTTTATCCATTTATCTATTGACAGACACTTGAACTTGTTCACCTCGCATAACTGAAAGTTTATAGCCACTGAACAACAACTGCCCATGTGCCCCCACCCCCAGCCCCTGGCAATCATGATTCCCCTCTGCTCCAGTCAGTTTGGTCAGTTTGGATTCCTCGTTTAAGTGGAATCATGCAGCATTTGTCCTTCTGTGACTGGCTTATTCTCTACTGAAGAATACTGCAGTGAACTGACAGTGAAGATACCTCAAGAGCCTGATTCCGATTATTCTGAATAAATATCCTGGAGTCTGTTACGGCTTACATACCACTGGACGTACTGGATCATATGGTAGTTCTCTTGTTAATTTTCTGAGGAACCTCCATGCTGTTTTCCATAAGACTGCGCCATTTTACATTCCCACCAACTGTGTACAAGGGTATCTTTTCCCCACATCCCTGCTAACTTTTGTTCTCTTTTGCTTTTTTTCAATAATAGTCATTCCAACATGTGTGACGTGATATCTCACCATGGTTTTGATTTGTATTGATTAGTAACGATGAGCAACTTTTCATGTATCTTCGGCCATTTTTGTATGTCTCCTTGGAGAAATGTCTATTCAAGTCCTTTGTCCATTTTTTTTAATTGGGTTACTATTTTTTTCTATTGATTTATAGATGTTTCTCATATGCTTTGGATATTAACCCAAGGAGAGTCTTCTGGAACAGAATGTTTATAAGCTGAGACTTACCTTTCTTCTGTGACACCTGGGTTCTTGATGGCTATGTTTCTACTCTCCAACGAGATTGACTAACTCCTGTTTAATACCTCTGTTCAACAGTGACTACAACTGAAGCAAGAAAGACATGGGTGTGGTAGTTGAACCTTTAAACAAAGTGTTGTACTAATTAAACCACCATCGTTAATTAGAGCTTATACATTCTGAAAAGTGTCCACACACCTAAGTAAGGCAATCCACTGAGGAAACTGCATCTTCTCATTGGAAAGCGATATTTATTTGACCTTACAGCAGTATTAGTAAATCCAAAGACACTAGGAAAATCTGGTCATACCATTGTAAACCATCTGTTTTTAAGTTGAGACTCTAGAACCACCCAGAGGGCTTACTCTGCCATCCCAGGAATGACCAGACGTTACGTTGCATTCTCAAGTGTTATTTGAATAAAATCTGGTTAAAAGCACATTATGGGCACAAAACGGGCCATCTTATCAACGTGCTCATATCAAGCACAGAGATCTGTAGCAAGAAGGGAAGAAATTTGGTCTATCTCTGTGATTTAGGATTATAATTCAGAAAACATTACAGTGGTCTTAATTTTTGTTTAAAACGCTAACTTGTTGAAATAGTAATCTGTGAATAATTCCCCAAGCTATTTTACTGCTCTTTCCTGCCCATTGAACTTGACCCCACCATCCATAGGAAGCATTATAAATTTTTAAAATTCCCTGTGAGCTGGACATTTTAATGAACCACGCACAGCGGTGTCCTGTCAGTGGCCGGCATGTCGGCCAGCGAGGGGAAATTTATCTCGCCGGCACAATACGACGGCGCTGCTCTCCACCAGGGCCTGGACTAATTCCACTCTGCGGTTTCCTGAATTAACAAGGCTTGTCTTCCAGCCTTTCGACATGGGGGCACTCTGTTCCAATCTCACTTGATTGCTGGCCTCCCCATCCTCCCCCAGGACGCCCGGGACTCGATCCACCTGGAGCCTTGGTAACCAAGTTCTGCCTCCTGACCTTGGTGATGGATGCGACATCTTCCGTGCTGTGGTCACCGCTTCCCTGCCCTCTCAACGCGCCCCTCCGCCCACTGGTCAGCACACGCCCCCCTCATTTTTCTGGAAGAAAGAATAACATTTGACAAGCGAGCTGTTTGTCATGCCCTGCTCTAACACAGTTGCAGTTAGAGAGGGCAATAATTCCCTCTGTCAAGACCTAAATGTTACTAGATCATTGGCTGGTCCTTGGGCCAAGCGTTGGGTCACCCACAATTTCACCCATGGAAACAACGATGCTGTGAGAATAGGACATACTTCTTTAGGTATTAAACCAGCCCTGGTATATATAATTTGTCTGCTAAGGCTCAGCAAGGGAGGAAGCAAAATACCAAAGCTGTGTCATATAATTCCATCCTGAAGCCCACGAAGGTTGGCACTTATCTCTCTGGGCATTTGGTTCTGTAAGAGAAAAGTGGGGAATGGAATAGGCACAGAGTGGAAAGAAGGAGAAGGAGGAAGACGGGAAAAGAAGAATTTACATACTGAGCATTAGTC
This sequence comes from Mirounga leonina, assembly GCF_011800145.1. Classification (NCBI taxonomy): domain Eukaryota; kingdom Metazoa; phylum Chordata; class Mammalia; order Carnivora; family Phocidae; genus Mirounga; species Mirounga leonina. The sequence goes on along the minus strand of NW_023270865.1, from coordinate 2,755,387 downwards.
CAGAAATCCGTCTTCTGTCACGAGGCCCAGCCCTGGCTCTGGTTCATATGCTTCTTATCAGATCTTGCGTCTGAGGCCCCTCCCCCACCCGGCGCTGCACAATGGTGCTGATAGAAGGGAAGCAAATTTCTTCTATTAGTGACTGGCAGCGATTGGAGTGAAATGAAGTTGTTCCATGATATTGTTATATATGCAAGGTGCAAATAACCTACTCTGAATAATCACAGCCTGTGTCCTTTTAAATGATTTTTCTCCCCATTTAAAGGAAAGCCTTTGATGTGATAATATTAATTCCCTCCGTGCTGGAAGGAAGAGGAAAAAAAGCTCAGAGAAGCGGAAATTAAATGAGTAATGCAATGTCAGTCAATCTTTTAAGCCAAGGCCTTATTAACTGCTAATCATTTTGTCATTTTGTCGCTCAAAGTAATAAATTTGATAGGAAAGCACGGGGATGTCTTATGTTTACTTTTATTAGCTTTAAACAGAAACAGTTGTGGAGACATTACATTATCGAGACGTGTGGCATTTAAGTGGTTTCTGTAAAGCATATCATCATTTTTCTTCCTCACCCGCGTCTGATTGCCATAATTTTGAATAATCTGTCTGTCTGAAAAAAAAAATAAAAAAAGTTCTATCCAGACCTTGCCCAGAGGTCTCTCCCTGGAGTTTTACCCAGGATGATATCAGGCATTTGGTTACCTCAATTTGTCAAAGGTGGTTGCAGGGGCAAGGGGGTGGCGGGGCTTCCTGGAAGGGACACTTGTAGTTTGTGCACGCCATCACTCTAAGAACTAGTAACTTTGGAAAATCCTTTCCTCATGTGGGAAGCCAGGCCGGCCGCCTCCGGGAAGCTCTTCCAGAGCACTGGGTCTCATGAAGTTATTTATGAACACGCAGGTGCTGCTCGCTGTGCAGATCCGGGGGATAAAACGTGTGGCCAGGCGGACCCCTGCACGTGCACACTGTGGACCGATGCGTGTGGCCCAGGGTCCTCAGCTGGTCCTGTCCTGCACAAGATCTGTCTTTCTGCCGTCCTGCATTGAGAACGGCTTGCCGAGTCCCAGCCGCCACTGACACAATCCAATGGGTCCAGGACTAGCTGCTCCCTCATCCCAGCATGTGTTCTGCCAGCCAGGCCCCTTCCCTCCAGAACCTGCCTCTGAAGAACAGGAGGAGAATCAAAGGGTGAACCGAAATTCAAGAGCCCCCCCCGCCCCCGCCTTTGCTGAGCATCCCCAAGTGAACTAGGAGCTCGGACGCAGAGGGCAGATTGAAAGCCCATCCTCAGAGCCAGCTGTCGGGTGCCGCTGAAGCCCGGCAGACCCAGAGCTCTCGGCGGGGTCACCGTGCACAAGTCGACCTGAGCATCGAGCTGGAGCCGTCAGCGTGGAAATGCCATCACTGGACATGCGTAGCCCGTGGTGACCCAGTTTGGCTACTGAAACTCACTGGTGTCCAAAGGAGAGACGTCCACACGGGTTACAGTGCTCTGCATGAGCAGTGATTGCTCCAGATTTTCTTCTGCGAGTTTCATCCCTGAGCCAGGCCTCACCCTTGCTCCCAGAAAACGTCAAGGACTCTCCGCTTGCAATACTGAGGATTTCCCCGTCTCTTATTGTACAATGAGGCATCTATGGGAACTATTTCCTGAGGAAGTTTCTAGTGGCTTTGGTGAATAAAGAAAGCCTGGACTTAATATTTGAGTTGTTGAAAAAGTTACTAGCTTCTGATTAGATGTTGTGGGCCATATTTGGAGGGTTGTTTTTTTTTCTCGCCTCCATAGAATGTTAATTCAAAGGTACAAAAGTGTCTCCCCCCTTATCTTCAGTCTTTCTGAGATGAGATAGGTTCTGCTGACCAGTTCAAATGTCTGCATCTTACACTCGTCTGCTGACAAGCACCACAACCACACGGATGGAGGGTCAAATGTTAAATGACGACTAACAAACATTGGAAAGGAACCATCATGTATAATGCGTGACCTTTCCTGGGATGAAGTGGTGAAGGCTCCTCTTCATTTCCCTTCGATTGCTCATCACCCCAATGCTATTATTCTCCAGGCACCAGGATGGGCCAAACCCTGAGGAGCCTTGCCTACAAGGAGATTAGAGTCTTCAGACGGATAGAACACATATTTGAAACTGAGCTGGAAAAGTATTGATCACAGATATCAATAAATATCTAAATGCTTTATTTCAAAGGACATTTCGTTTAAAACAGATGCATCGCTTTTATAATTTGTCACATTCTGCTATCCTTTTAACACATGAGTTTAACATATCCATTTAAACAGACTTAAGGACATCAGCTTAGTCAAGATATGAACAATCTGTTTGCCACTTCTCAGTCTGAGCATTGATATAAGAAACAGGTCACTCTCCTCTTCTTGAAATTCACTTGTACAATCAGTAAACGGAGCCACCAATTCATGAGAAGTCATTTGGGTGTACCACGCTTTCCACACTGACTCGATTTCTCCCTTCTCTGTACTTATTCGGTCCAAAACTGGCCCAGTGGTCAGATGTGTGCCAAAGGGGACTACTTTTCACTGGATGAAACCACTGTATGTGTCATTCAGAAAGGGTGACAACTTTTTTATTTATTTATTTATTTATTTTTATTTATTTGAGACAGAGAGAATGAGAGACAGAGAGCACATGAGAGGGGAGAGGGTCAGAGGGAGGAGCAGGCTCCCTGCAGAGCAGGGAGCCCGATGCGGGACTCGATCCCGGGACTCCAGGATCATGACGTGAGCCGAAGGCAGTCGCTTAACCAACTGAGCCACCCAGGCGCCCAGAAGGGGTGACATCTTTATTGAGACACTCACCTTATTCGGCACTCCACCCCGGTCCAGCACACCAGGTATAGAAACGCACCCCGGAGATAAGGCTTCAGAAATGTAGCTATGAACTATTAGAGGTCTGAGGGTGTTGGGTGCTCGGAAGTGCAGAATGTTAGACTGTAAAGACCATCAAGTGATCGTTAACTGCAGGACGCTGCTGGACAGTCACCTGAGGGCCCGAGCAACAGGTGTCCATGGAGACTGGAGCCGGAGAATGAGGTCAAAGAGCAGGGACCAAAAGGCTGATCATGACCCCTGCAGGGAGCCTTGGAGAGAATGGTCTTGCTGTCAGGCAGAGGCCAATAAACCTCATGCAGGAGGAAAAGAATAATGTTCTTACAGAACACATTTTTAAAAGATAAAATCCCAGCCACCTGCACGTTCCTGTTGCACAAACCAGAGGCTTCCCTGTGTTGTTTAGACGCTGCCAGGCAGGGGCATGTCCTCCTGCTGGAAGCGTGGGCTGGCTTTGGACCTACACAGGCTGCAGGCGCTGTGAGCTGGTACTTGAGGCTCACTGGCTTGCAAACCTCTCCCCTCTCAGACCACATCCACAACATCCATAGTGTGGACCACTGCCTCGTGTCCCATGAGACCCACGTTCCAGGGCCTCATCCACCTGCTTGTGATGTGTGGACCCCTTGGCAGTGGGGTTGGAGGGTGTTTTCTCTGGGAAGCTCCCTCACTTTCTGCACCTTTCATTGACCGTTGGTAGATAATACACTCGTGCTTTAAAAACCCTCATTCATAGCATTCAATTCAGTATTTTATTTACATAATAAAAACATTAAAAACCCACTTGAACTGTCTCTTCAGGGGCTTGAAAGATAGGCGAAGGGCAGAAATACACTGTCAAACATTGACAGACATGAGTGTTTACTTTTGCGGATTGAAATGGAGAGGAAATAAAGACTGAATAAATCAATGAAACCCAATTTACTGTTTTACTGGGGGCATTTTGTATATGTGTATGTCTGTGTGTATTTGTGTGCATTTTAACTAAATCCACACCCTATACTGGGATTTAGTGTTTCTGCAGGTTTCTTAAAAACTCTGATGAATTCACTGAACTCGTTAATGGAACTGAGCACTCCTTATTAAAAATGGTTGTGTGGTCCAGGACCAGCCGTAGGATGCCCTCGGTGACCTTGACCCTGTCCCCTACCCTCAGCTCTGGTGTCCTCACCTGAAGCGGAGCTGATAATCACCAGCCCCCGTGCGGGGCTTACGGAGCACAGCCAGCAGCAGGGCCGGCCGCAACCACCCAGTGTGTCGCCTGCAGCCGGGGCATTGTGCCTGGGCCTTCTGCACCGGCTGAATCTCTGGCAGAGGTCGGTCTGGCTTCAGTCCTGGGAGCCTGGTTCTCAGGTGTTGCTGCTCATTAGTTTTGCATCCCAAGCCCGTGAGGCACTTGATGACCCCTGTAGGATCTGAGTGCAGGAGGGGCAATGGCTCCAGGGATGGTGGGGCGTGTCCTGAGGGCACGTCTGCATCTGTAAGGTGTGTGTGAGAGTGTGCGAGTCATCAGAGGGACAGCTCTTTCATCCTCCCGAGATGCACATATTCTCCCTAAGAATGAGCTTACTCCGTTCCTGAGAACTCTGCCCACCTGGGTCGTCATCTCAGGGAAGGGGGTAGAGGAGTTCATGGTAGCTGTCGCTGTGCAGAAGACACGATGATGGCCTCCAATCTGATCTATGAAGACGGAGCGGAACATGGCCCATCAAGCTGTCATTGCGAGAAAATTTTGATGAATAAGGACCAGTTCCGTCACCCGTCCATGTAGGTTTGCAGCTCAGTCTTCATGAGCGTTAAGCTCCCTTGTCAATATAGCCATTTTACCATGGATTCCATTTATTTATTTATGCCATGGTGAGCAGTCAAGCCAGCTATATGGCTTTAAATAAATGAAACTGATGGTGAGTTTCTCTTGTGTGTATTTTTTTATTGATCTATGATTGACTGATTGATCACCTCTAATCCTGATGTGTGTTCCTGCCCTGTGAGAGTGGAGTCGGATCTCGGACTCCCAAACTTGAATGCCATCTGCTTTGAACACCAAGCCATTGATAAATCACCCCAGGCAGGATAGCCTCAAAGAGCAGAATTTTGGAAAATGTGCCTATTACTCTTCCCAACAAACGGACCTCCCACGTGGGAGATAAGTTTCATGCAGCCTGTGACCACAGCTCCCGGCTGGTGTCTGCAACCTCACTTCTTGCTCGGTTCCATGCGGATCCTGCCGCTCATGTCTTCAGCAGCACTTTTAGGACTCAAGTGGTCTGAAATAAACTATCCAATTAAACCATTTCAAATAACAGTTAGTATTTAATAATAGAAATCATAAGGAAAAGAACCATCCAATGTAAACGCAAATTATATACACCCCTTAATTATCACAAGTTACAAAATGTATGGGAAGATATATTTTTTTCCTTATGGCAGCCATTATTCATCCTCGAATTATTTACAAAACTGTAAGAGCAATATGCATTTAGATGATATGTTTCTTATGAAGAGTTCAACATAATGTGTGTGTGTTGATGTATACACACATATAAATTATAGCTATTAATTCTATACTAATATAAGAGTAAATACATTCTCTTTATGGAACAATCTGATGGTGATTATTACCGTTTGCCACCTTTTAATTGGTGGGATTCTTGGGCTCTGAGGAATGAAATGATTTACCCAAATCCACGTTCCATGACCATGGCAGAGCTGGAAATGAAAACAGGGGTCGGTTTTCAATGCCCAGAGCCTTCCTTGCTTTGGACTCTAGAAACATCCTTTATTGGGTGAGTTTGGCTCACTGACTCACATGCTAGCAATAGTGTTTACCCCTCAGTTCTTGCAGATTTGGAAAACAAAACAAAACAAAACACTCACATGTATCTTCCTGAACCTCCCAGGAGTGTGGACCCCTCATGTATAAGAGCACCCCACTCTTTCATGGGCTGAAATGCTCAGAGAGGACTTGTCTTTTAGGTTCGATGAGGATTTATCTCTTCTGCTACTCTTCCCACTTTTGAGATACTTATTCAAACTGAATTTTCAAAGCAATAAGAGCAATGCTAATATTACTGAAAGCCGGCTCCTCTAGCTGGCAACATTTACCTACGAAATGCAATTTTTAAATGTAAAATCTGGGTGTGAGACTTGCGTGTGATTAGAGAGTGGTTGTTCCTTTTAAGCAAGGTAACCCCCAAATACCATGTGACCTTTGCCACCCTGTCCCTCTGAGTCTTGAGTTGGGGGTCTGTGAGTAAAGGGAGAGAGGGTGGGAGGCATCCCCCTTGGGGGTGCCGCATGGATCTGCATCCATCACCTGCCCTGTTGTGAGCATGTCCCCATGTCAAGACACTTCATCCACTTCTCACACGGTTTGGAGCCGAGTTAAACAGGGAGAGGTTCAGTAGAACGGATGTTGTGACCTTCAAGCTGTGATTTATTGGACTAATATCACATAGGGAACCATCATGGAGACATAACGTATTTATCAAGCTCATCTCCCTGCCTCACTTCTGAGCCTAACAGATCAGAATTTATACATTCACATTAGGACTTTGTTACCCGTGTATTCAAATGTCGTTTGGGAGCCAGAGTACGTCATATGGGGGTAGCGATGGGGGAATACGGAGATTTGGGTTGAGCGAACGGGCCCCAAACCTGCCTTCTCAAATATTCCACTGATTCCTCCTGCTGTGGGATTTCAGACAGAAGTGTGTTGGGGCATGCGTGCCCCTCCCCAGTATGCGGGGACGTCCCGGCGATGGTTTTGGATCCAGCGTGAGCCCTCGGGGGTCCGTGTGCACTGTGTGACGGGGCTGCCGCCGCCGGTAGGTCCTTCGCAGCTGGGTGCTCATCAGCTGCACGCAGGGCTTGGACCCAAGCCCTGATGCTCTGAAGAAGAGACCCCTTGAGCATATTAGATTCCCCAAAGCACAACACATACTCGACGTGTGGATAAACTATGTGCTTTTCCTTCAGGGCAGAATTTCCTTCTTCCCGTAGAGCACACTGGTCAAGCTGACCCTCCGACTGTCAGTCTGTATGGAGACATGCTCTGGGCTGCACCTGGATTTACGAAGAGTGATGGAGAAGTGGCATCTCTCAGTCTCTCATCTGTGATGCAAACCAATAACAGAAGCCATGGGGAGCATGCTCAGTGGCCCTTTTCTTTTGCTACCAAATAAAGAAATGAACTTCAGTCCATCTTTGAATTAACAGCAAAAAAAAAAAAAAAAAAAAAAAAAAAAAAGAATTCTATACTCCTAACTTCAGATTCATTTTCCTCTAATTCCCCCAGGGAAGCAGAGAGGGTAAAATATGACTTGAATAGAGTCAGGTCCTCACCACCCCCTTCCCAGTCTGTGGATGGACATGGAAATCAGGCCCCCCTCTCATGACATGCTCACAGTAAGGGCCAGTTAGGCATTCTAGAATAACCAGTGATAACATACCTAACTGTGCACATTTATTATCAGCCTAATATTACATGAATAAATCCTAAATTTCTGGTACTACGGTCAAAAAGAATTATTTTTTTAATTTTTTTAAAGATTGCATTTATTTATTTGTCAGAGAGAGAGAGCACAAGCCGGCGGGGGGGAGGGGGGGTGGCAGGCAGAGGGAGAAGCAGGCTCCCAAGGAGCAGGGAGCCCGATGCGGGACTCAATCCCAGGACCCGGGGATCATGACCTGAGCTGAAGGCAGATGCTTCACCGACTGAAACACCCAGGCGCCCCATAAAGATTTAATTAATAATCAGAGATTATCATCACTGACATCTTCTAAGTCATCGACACTTCCCTACAAGCCACTACAACATTCATGTACTCTAAACCCTAGCTGTATTTGGAGGGTTCCTAACTCCCTTGCCCATGCGCTAGTGATGTTCCCCGGTGGTTGGAGAAGTCTCAGCTCAGGCCTGCATTCCCAGCTGTCGCCCCTGCCCAGCCCCAAATGACAATGTCGCCGGCAGGGTTGCTCGTGACTTCGATAAAGCCCTGACGTGGAAATAAGACAGACCAGGGGGCACGGCCCCCAGTGGGCTGCACTTCTGAGACCTCTCTGGCTCCTTTCCCACAGTTAAAGAGCCGAGGGGAGGAGAAACAGCATCTGCGCTGTTCTGAGCGGTGGCTGGAAGTGGGTGGTTTCCCGTCCACTGCTTCTTCTGGTCCGCAGAGGCTGCTAGAGCCGTGGGTTTGCAGACATTACAGTGGGCAAGTTCGCATATTGATCCGTGAAGGTCCATTAGCTCTGGGCTGAGTACTGCTGACATCACAGATGGATGCCTCTTTAAACCGCCTCTCAGAGGAGCCCGCTCGGGGACTCTGGCCACTGAGTTGAGGTGGCAGTCGTGTCCTGTTAGAGGACAGGGCTCTTCCTTCCCCGCCCCCTCTCCCTTCACACCCTCTCCTCACCCAGCATCCCGCTCCTCACATCCTTTACATTTCTTTTTCACCCGAGCAATCTTTCCATCTTCTTTTCTCTAAGACAAGAGAATTGTTCTCCCTCAGATGTGTGGGTTTGGCTTTGAGCCGCCTCTTGTATGAATAGCAAAGGTTTATGAAGCTTCTTCTCGATGACACATTTGTTTGGCTCATTAAGAAAACCGTTATCACAGAATAATAAGAGAAGTAAAATGATCTTTCCCGAGCCATACTATAGACTTACTTTATTGTTTGGATACTTCAATAGAAAGTATACAGAATATGTGTTTTAAAACGAAAGGAGAGAGAATTCTAGTCGTTGACCCAAAATTTAACAGGACAAACACAGGGAAGATGATTATAAATTTACTGGGGACTCCATCATCATATGAATACGTGTATGGGCTCACCCTGGCCAATTAAATAGCCCCCTATCAGTCCGGGGACAAATGCCAGGAATTGTGGGAGAGTCTCGGTTCCTGGGGAAGCCTCGGCTGGCCTGGCCACTGCTCTCAGCCCCGGCTCCCGACAAGCCCCCCCTCTGTTGATCCATCAGAAACATAATTTATATCAGCAGCTGTTTCTTTAATTAAGATCTCTTTCAAATCTTTCCCATCGATTCATGCCATTAACTTATTGACTAGTTTGCTTGTGCTGAGAAGGTGAGTTTTGTTGAGAAGCCACTTCTGATTGCACATTCGTGGATTCCAGGAAACCAGGCTTCAGAAGACCTGGGTGGGAGAGACCCTCTGGGTCCACATCGTAATTCATGGATTTTAATTTAGGGGCGCTTACATGGTGAACGCTTTGGAACCCCAAGGAAACAGTCCCGTTGGTGTTTAGGTGGTTACTGAGACCTCAGCAGAACAACAAACATAAAACCTGACTTAGAATCACTAACCAGAGCCCAGAGCCCCACGGAGAAGCAGCAACCACTACAAAAGAGCAGTGTGGACCATCAGCAGTGTGGACGCTCAGCAATGTGGACCCTCAGCAGTGTGGACCCTCAGCAGTGTGGACGCTCAGCAGTGTGGACCCTCAGCAGTGTGGACACTCAGCAGTGTGGATGCTCAGCAGTGTGGACCCTCAGCAGTGTGAACGCTCAGCAGTGTGGACACTCAGAAGTGTGGACGCTCAGCATTGTGGACCCTCAACAGTGTGGACACACAACAGCGTGGATTCTTAACAGTGTGGACGCTCAGCGGTGTGGACGCACAGCAGTGTGGACCATCAACAGTGGGGATGCACACCAGTGTGGACACTCAGCTGAGGCACCAACAATACACAGGACTCTCCCATGCTTTGTAAACTTTAAAGACCTTCACCTCCTATGAAAACCCGAGCAAATTTTAATTACATTATAAAGACATATGTAAAAATTAAACCACACGTTAAATAAGCAGTAATTATCTGATCCCTTGATGAGGAAACGTTATTTTATATATTTTTTAAAATTTATCTCTTAGAGAGAGAGAGAGAGAACACAAGCAGGGGGTGCGGCAGAGAGAGAGGGAGAAGTAGACTCCCCACTGAGCAGGGAGCCTGATGTGGGGCTCCCTCCCAGGACCCTGAGATCATAACCTGAGCTGAAGGCAGACGATTAACCGACTGAGCCACCCAGATACCCTGGGGAAACATTTTCTAAGGAAAGAAAGCAGTAATGTGTCTTAGTGACTAGAAAGGCTATATTTATGGCAACGCTAAAATTAAAAGGGAAACACTATGAAACCATCTCTGTAATAAATGTGGAAATAGAAAATTTCCCAATGTACGAAAGCAGTTAGGTACCTATATGATTGTCACTAAAACCCCCAGTATAAAATGGGGAAAATAAAATGAATATACATTTTACAGAATTTTACTGAGGAGAAAGTAAAAAATAGAAATAACCATAAAAATAGTTTCATATCCCTAGCAAAAAAATAATTCAAAACAAAAATAAAAGATCTTTTGACACATCAGATTAAAAAAGCATGAATATTATACTACTTGACTCTGAAAGGGCTCAGGAGTAAAGCCTCTTTTGGAGACTGTTGGTGTGAATAAAAATTGGTACAACATTTCATAAAATCAGTTTAGCCCTGTATCCAAAAAATATATACATATTATAAATTTACATGTATCTAAGTAGAATCAGTAAGTCCTTGATAGAAATATATTCAATGGAAATAATGCAGAAGTGATTCTATTTGACCATTTTATTGTAGTATTACTTTTGATAGAAAATGTTTAATAAGTATAAAAATACAAAAATAAGGAAATAGTTACATCAACATGGTACAGTTGAAATAGTGGCCACTAAATGATATTTTCCCTAAAAATTTAATAACCAGGCAGAATTAGTGAAAAACTTGGGTTTTCCAGTAGTGAAAACAGCAAGAATCAGTTCTGAAAAATTTCCCACAATGAAAACATATTATTTTTTAAAGTAGGAACAATTTTTTATTAATCTCCTAAGGGGACACTTAGCATGAAATAGCAGCTTTTGGATAGATTTTAGAAGAAAAGCAGTTGCTTATTGAACTTATATATAAATATGACCATGGCTGATGCCATTGTCCTGGGACTGGGTTAGTGGCAATAATTTTAACCATGCCTTTGGAGGTAAGAAAATTAGGCATGATAAAGAAAAGAGCAATAGTTAGCAGCTCTTGAGAGTTGATTTTGTGCCAGTCCCTGAACTATTTCTTAATTTGTATGGTCTAAATCAATCCTCACAATAACTTTTCCAGGTAAGTGTTATCATTACAGCTCAAATCCTTCAGTGAGAAGTTCAGGGTGCCCCATGGATCAACCTCCATTCTTTCCCCACTGGGACCATCCTCCCCGTATCTACCTTCTAAGTGTTTGCAGGCATGACCTATCCTGTGCTTCTCATAGGAGCCTTTACATTCAACCAGCTAAAACCTACAGACCAAGGATCAGCATGTCAGGAGCAGAACCCAGGTGCCTTCCCTGAGTCTGACTTCTGAAGTCACCTTCAGTCATTTTGGGCCTTGGTTATAGAGAACACACTGTATTACTATTGTAGGGAGAACTGTTGGGGTTTAAGATGTTAATTATTGACTGGACTAGGATTTTCTAAAACCTATGGGATTGCTATGCATACGTATATCAAATCTCAGTGTAATATATCTTACATATATACATTTTTATTATAACATTTAAGTAAATAAAAATAAGATATATGAATTTAAATAACATTAAAAACTAAAAGAGAGGTGAATGATTTGAAAATTATTGTTCAATTCTAGTAGAGTGGGTAATACATAGATACGGTGCTCTTAATGAATATAACATTAAACATTGCAGCTACAATTTATTCAGACTGAAAAGCAATGCAAATGTATAATATTTTGTAATGGACACATTCAAGTAACTGCTTCTAGGACTTTTACACCCTCCAGGTCTCAGGGAAATCAGACGACAGACACTGGAATGCTTGTCAAGAAGAGCTGCCCCTTGCAGGGGGCAGAGCAAGATGGCAGAGGAGTAGGAGACCTGGATTTTGTCTGGTCCCAGGAATTCAGCTGGATAGGGATGAAACCATTCTGAACACCTACAAACCCAACAGGAGATCGAAGAAAGGAATAGCAACAACTCTCTGAACAGAAAAGCGACCACTATCTGGAAGGTAGGACGTGCGGAGAAGTGAATCTGAGGTGATATTCGGGAGGATAGACAGTGTGGGAGGGGGCCTCCGTCAGCTGCTTCTGGCAAGCGATAGAGCCACAGAGCACAAAATTGGAACTTGTAGAAGTCGGCTCTGCTGAGGGACGTCACTCCGGTGGCTAAGCTGGGGGTGGAACCCTCGTGGGACAGCATGGTCTCAGGACCCTCAAGGTCACAGAAAGACCAGGGGATCAGAGCTGGGAAGCCGGCTGCAGAGACGGAGCTGAGGCGCGGGCTCTCAGCTCGGGGTTGTCATAAACCGTGATCCGCGGCACAGTTGGGCCACTGCTCCTCCAGCAGGGACCCAACAAGCGGCAGATCCGGGGAGACTCCCCTTCCTTCCCAGGGAGGAGCGGGGCGGGAGTGCACCACAGGGATCTGCTGGGTTTGGAGACTCCACCCCGGGTTGGGTGCTAGAGATAGAAACGGTCGGTCACAGGCCGGGTGAGTACGGAGTGCGGCCGGAGACCGGGGAGACGGGAGTGACTGACGGCTTTTCTCTGGGGGCTCACTGAGGAGCGGGCCCGAGTTCTCGGCGCCTCCGGGGCAGAGATTGGGAGGCCGCCATTTTCACTCTCTGCCTCCAAAGCTGTACGGAAAGCTCACAGGGAACAAAAGCTCTGGAGAGCAACCCATGCAGATTACTTAGCCGGGAGGGGGCAAGGGCGGGGCAATTCCACCTCGGGCAAAGACATTTGGGAACCACGGCAACAGGCCCCTCCCCCAGAAGATCAGCGAGAACAGCCAGCCAAGACCAAGTTTACTGATCAAGGAGAACTGCACAACTCCAGCGCTAGGTGAATACTGCACATAGAATTCATGGCTTTTTTACCATGATTCTGTAGTCTTTCGAAGTTAATTTTTTTAACTGTCTTTTTTTTTTTTTTGAATTTTTCTTTTTCCCTTTTTCAACCAACATCTTATCAATCCCTTTTTTAAAAAACATTTTTATTTTTCATTTTTAGAGTCATATTCTATCCCTTCATAGTAGTTACCCTTATTTTTGGCATATATATATATATAAGTTGTTTTCTCTTTAAAATTTTGAGATATAGTTTCTTCTAACAGATCAAAATATACCCTAAATCTCTAGTGTTTGGCTTTGTTCTAGTCTTCTGCCTGATCACATTCTCTCCCCTTTTTTTTTAATCCCCTTATTTCTTTTTTCAAACAGCCTATCAATTCCTTCTATAAAATTTTTATGATTTTCATCTTTACAGTCATATTCCATCCCTTCATCGTATCAACGCTTATTTTTATACATATATATGTTTTACTTTCTTTAAAATTTTGGGAGGCTCTTTCTTCTAACAGACCAAAATACACCCAAAATCTAGTGTGTGGCACTGATCTATGCACCAGCCTGATCATATTTGATCATATTCTGTTTTTTTTTTGTTTTGTTTTGTTCTGTTTTTGTTTGTTTTTATCTTTTTCTTTTTCTTTTTTTTTTTCTTTTTCCTTTTTCTTTCTTTCCCTTTCTTTCCCCCCAGCTTCAGGTCTTTTCTGATTTGTTTAGAATATATTTTCTGGGGACGTTGTTACCCTGTTAGCATTTTGTTCTCTCATTCATCTATTCTCTTCTGGACAAAATGACAAGATGGAAAAAGTCACCTCAACAAAAAAGAAAAAGAGGTAGTACTGACTGCCAGGGACCTACTCAATACGGACATTAGTACGATGTCGGATCTAGAGTTCAGAATCATGACTTTAAAGATACTAGCTGGGCTTGAAAATAGCATGGAAGTTATTAGAGAAATGCTTTCTGGAGAAATGAAAGAACTAAAATCTAACCAAGTCAAAATCAAAAAGGCTATTAATGAGGTGCAATAAAAAATGGTGTTGCTAACTGCTAGGATAAATGAGGCAGAAGAGAGAATCAGTGATATAGAAGACCAAATGATGGAAAATAAAGAAGCTGAGAAAAAGAGAGATAAACAACTACTGGATCACGAGGGCAGAATTTGAGACATAAGCAATACCATAAGACGAAACAACATTAGAATAATTAGGATCCCAGAAGAAGAAGAAAGAGAGAGGGGGCAGAAGGTATATTGGAGCAAATTATAGCAGAAAACTTCCCTAATTTGGGGAAGGAAACAGGCATCAAAATCCAGGAGGCACAGAGAGCCCATCTCAAAATCAATAAAAATAGGTCAACACCCTGACATCTAATAATAAAACTTATGAGTCTCAAAGACAAAGAGAAAATCCTGAAAGCAGCCGGGAGAAGAGATATGTAACCTACAATGGTAGAAACATTAGATTGGCAACAGACCTATCCACAGAGACCTGGCAGGCCAGAAAGGACTGGCATGATATATTCAGAGCACTAAACGAGAAAAATATGCAGGGAAGAATACTATATCCAGCTAGGCTGTCACTGAAAATAGAAGGAGAGATAAAAAGCTTCCAGGACAAACAAAAACTAAAGGAATTTGCAAACACAAAACGGCCCCTACAAGAAATATTGAAAAGGGTCCTCTAAGCAAAGAGAGAGCCTATAAGTAACATAGACCAGAAAGGAACACAGACAATATACAGTAACAGTCACCTTACAGGCAATACAATGGCACTAAATCCCTATCTTTCAATAGTTACCCTGAATGTAAATGGGCTAAATGCCCCAATCAAAAGACACAGGCTATCAGATTGGATTAAAAAACAAGACCCATCAATATGCTGTCTGCAAGAGACTCATTTTAGACCCAAAGACACGCCCTGAAAGTGAGGGGATGGAAAACCATTTACCATGCTAATGGACACCAAAAGAAAGCTGGGGTGGCAATCCTTATATCAGACCAATTAGATTTTAAATTAAAGACTGTAAAAAGAGATGAGAAAGGACACTATATCCTACTTAAAGGGTCTATCCAACAAGAAGATCTAATAATTGTAAATATCTACGCCCCTAACATGGAAGCAGCCAATTATATAAGGCAATTAATAACAAAAGCAAAGAAACACATTGACAACAATACAATAACAGTGGGGGACTTTAACGCCCCCTCACTGAAATGGACAGATCATCTAAGCAAAAGATCAACAAGGAAATAAAGACTTTAAATGACACACTGGACCAAGTGGACTTCACAGACATATTCAGAACATTCCATCCCAAAGCAACGGAATACACATTCTTCTTTAGTGCCCATAGAACATTCTCCAGAATAGATCACATCCTAGGTCACAAATCAGGTCTCACCTGGTACCAAAAGATTGGGATCATTCACTACCTATTTTCAGACCACAGTGCTTTGAAACTAGAACTCAATCACAAGAGGAAAGTTAGAAAGAACTCAAATACATGGAGGCTAAAGAGCATCCTACTAAAGAATGAATGGGTCAAGCAGGAAATTAAAGAAGAATTAAAAAAAATCATGGAAACCAATGAAAATGAAAACACAACTGTTCAAAATCTTTGGGATGCAGCAAAGGCAGTCCTAAGAGGAAAGCATATAGCAATACAAGCCTTTCTCAAGAAACAAGAAAGGTCTCAAATACACAACCTAATCCTACACCTAAAGGAGCTAGATAAAAAACAGCCAACAAAGCCTAAACCCAGCAGGAGAAGAGAAATAATAAAGATCAGAGCAGAAATCAATGAAATAGAAACCAAAAGAACAGTAGAACAGATCAACAAAACTAGGAGCTGGTTCTTTGAAAGAATTAACAAGATTGATAAACCCCTGGCCAGACTTATCAAAAAGAAAAGGGAAATGACCCAAATCAACAAAATCATGAATGAAAGAGGAGAGATCACAACCAACACGAAAGAAATACAAATAATTATAAGAACACATTATGAGCAAATATATGCCAACAAATTAGATAACCTGGAAGAAATGAATGTATTCCTAGAGATATATCAACTACCAAAACTGAACCAGGAAGAAATAGAAAACCTGAACAGACCTATAACCATTAAGGAAATTGAAGCAGTCATCAAAAATCTCCCAACAAACAAAAGCCCAGGGCCAGATGGCTTCCCAGGGGAATTCTACCAAATATTTAAAGAAGAATTAATACCTATTCTTCTGAAACTGTTCCAAAAAATAGAAATGGAAGGAAAACTTCCAAACTCGTTTTATGAGGCCACCATTACCTTGATCCCAAAACAAGACAAAAACCCTATCAAAAAGGAGAATTACAGACCAATATCCTTGATGAACATGGATGCAAAAATTCTCACCAAAATACTAGCCAATAGGATCCAACAGTACATTAAAAGGATTATTCACCACAACCAAGTGGGATTTATCCCTGGGCTGCAAGGTTGGTTCAACATCTGCAAATCAATCAACTTGATACAATACATTAACAAAAGAAAGAACAAGAATCATACAATCCTCTCAATAGATGCAGAAAAAGCATTTGACAAAGTACAGCATCCTTTCTTGAACAAAAGTCTTCAGAGTATAGTGATAGAAGGTACATACCTCAATATCATAAAAGCCACCTATGAAAAACCCACAGCGAATATCATTCTCAATGGGGAAAAACTAAGAGCTTTCCCCCTAAGGTCAGGAACGTGGCAGGAATGTCCACTATCACCAGTGCTATTCAACATAATATTAGAGGTCCTAGCCACAGCAATCAGACGACAAAAAGAAATAAAAGGCATCCAAATTGGCAAAGAAGTCAAACTCTCACTCTTTGCAGATGATATGATACTTTATGTGGAAAACCCAAAAGACTCCACCCCAAAACTGCTAGAACTCATACCAGAATTCAGTATAGTGGCAGGATATAAAATCAATGAACAGAAATCAGTGGCATTCCTATACACGAACAACAAGACAGAAGAAAGAGAAATTAAGGAGTCAATCCCATTTACAATTGCACCCAAAACCATAAGATACCTAGGAATAAATCTAACCAAAGAGGCAAAGGATCTGTACTCAGAAAACTATAAAATACTCATGAAAGAAATTGAGGAAGACACAAAGAAATGGAAAAACGTTCCCTGCTCATGGATTGGAAGAACAAATATTGTGAAGATGTCAATGCTACCTAGAGCAATCGACACATTCAATGCAATCCCCATCAAAATACCATCCACTTTTTTTCAAAGAAATGGAACAAATAATCCTAAAATTTGTATGGAACCAGAAAAGACCCCGCATAGCCAGAGGAATGTTGAAAAAGAAAAGCAAAGCTGGCAACATCACAATTCCGGACTTCCAGCTCTATTACAAAGCTGTCATCATCAAGACAGTATGGTACTGGCACAAAAACAGACACATAGATCAATGGAACAGAATAGAGAGCCCAGAAATGGATCCTCAACTCTATGGTCAACTAATCTTTGACAAAGCAGGAAAGAATGTTCAATGGAAAAATGACTGTCTCTTCAACAAATGGTGTTGGGAATATTGGACAGCCACATGCAGAAGAATGAAACTGGACCATTTCCTTACACCACACACAAAAATAGACTCCAAATGGCTGAAAGACCTAAAAGTGAGACAGGAGTCCATCAAAATCCTAAAGCAGAACACAGACAGCAAACTCTTCGACCTCAGCCACAGCAACTTCCTCCTAGAAACATCACCAAAGGCAAGGGAAGCAAGGGCAAAAATGAACTACTGGGACTTCATCAAGATAAAAAGCTTTTGTACAGCAAAAGAAACACTCAACAAAACCAAAAGACAACTGACAGAATGGGAGATGATATTTGCAAATGACATATCAGATAAAGGGCTAGTATCCAAAATCTATAAAGAACTTATCAAACTCAAAACCCAAAGAACAAATAATCCAATTAAGAAATGGGCAGAAGACATGAACAGACATTTTTTCAAAGAAGACATCCAAATGGCCAACAGACACATGAAAAAGTGCTCAACATCGCTCGGCATCAGGGAAATACAAATCAAAACCTCAATGAGATACCACCTCACCCCAGTCAGAATGGCTAAAATTAACAAGTCCAGAAATGACAGATGTTGGCGGGGATGCGGAGAAAGGGGAACCCTCCTATACTGTTGGTGGGAATGCAAGCTGATACAACCACAATGGAAAACAGTATGGAGGTTCCTCAAAAAGTTGAAAATAGAGCTACCATATGATCCAGCAATTGCACTACTGGGTATTTACCCCAAAGATACAAATGTAGGGATCCAAAGGGGTACGTGCACCCTGATGTTTATAGCAGCAATGTCCACAATAGCCAAACTGTGGAAAGAGCCAACATGTCCATCGACAGACAAATGGATAAAGAAGATGTGGTCTATATATACAATGGAATTTATGCAGCCATCAAAAGGAATGAGATCTTGCCATTTGCAACGATGTGGATGGAACTGGAGGGTGTTATGCTGAGCAAGATAAGTCAATCAGAGAAAGACACGTATCATATGACCTCACTGATATGAGGAATTCTTAATCTCAGGAAACAAACTGAGGGTTACTGGAGTGGTGGGGATTGGAAGGGATGGGGTGGCTGGGTAATAGACATCAGGGAGGGTATGTGCTATGGTGAGCGCTGTGACTTTTGCAAGGCTGTTGAATCACAAATCTGTACCTCTGAAACAAATAATGCAATATATGTTAAGAAAAAAAAAAAGAAAAAGAAGAAGAAGATAGCAAGAAGGGAAGAATGAAGGGGGGAAATCGGAGGGGGAGACGAACCATGAGAGACGATGGACTCTGAAAAACAAGCTGAGGGTTCTAGAGGGGAGGGGGGTAGGAGGATGGGTTAGCCTGGTGATGGGTATTAAAGAGGGCACGTTCTGCATGGAGCACTGGGTGTTATGCACAATGAATCATAGAACACTACATCAAAAATTAATGATTTAATGTATGGTGTTTAACATAATAAAAAATTAAAAAAAAAAAAAAAGGAAGAAGAGCAGCCCCTTGCAGACCTACTTGGGGTCAGGGGTCCCGCCAGGCACCCTGTGCAGTTATTAGTTTGGATACTTGCAGCACCCTTTCATGGGGCTGCCACTGGTACTCACACTTTTATATGACACAACAAATTTAGAGAGATTTTGGAGTTCATTCAGATCCCAGGACTCATGCCCAAGTCTGAATGAACCCACGTTCTGCACCCTTGGCCAGCAGGTCCACATCTCCTCTTGTGGACTTTTCTGTGTTTTAAGTGGATTGAGTTAGAGATTTTCTGTTCATCCAGTAGTATTTAGCAGACAATCAGGGAAGGAAGTAAAGGCAAGGGTGTGAATTTGAGGTAACTGCAGAGAATTGACCAAGAGGTTGGATCAGATAGCCCAGAAAGAAACTCTTAGAGAGAGAAAAAAAATCATGGGAAGTTGAGGAAGACCTCTTTTGAGGAGGCAAAAGGGAAACCCGTGTGGGACTTTGAGAGCTAGCAATCAGTCATGGAGCAAGGTGACCTGGGGAAAGGTGACCTACATGTCAATAAATAAGTACAGGTTGGTTAAAATAACGTCATTCTTAATGCCACTGGAAATGCAGTGATTAATGTTCAATAATCTGTTTCAAATGTTAAGAACTATGTCAGCTGAAATGAGCCCCTAAAATAGTGCCAATCTTGTGTTAACCTCAAGAAGGCACTACGCTGCATTCATTCAGTAAACACCAAGTTTTGGTCCTCATAGTACATAATTAAATAAACTTTGGGACCATCATCGTTTGGCAGTGAGGAAATACAAAGATGAGTAAGAAGACCTTTTTTAGAGGGTTATGCATGGAGGAGAGATTTATATACTGATAACTGTAGCCCAGGTATCAGTTCTATAATAGACTAACATAACATATTAAAATAAAATTTTTAAGAAAGAGACATGCAGATGTGTATATTCTCGAGACAAGAGGATGAAGAAGTCCTCCTGAAGGGAAGTTTAAATGATAGATGTAGGTTAAGCAGGTGAAGGGAAGGGCATGGACTGGGGAGAAGAACCATCTAGATAGAAAGACCCTCATGAGCATAAAAGCATATAGATGGTAGCGTGTGCACTGGAAGGAAAAGTAAGGGCAGATGTAGACGGGTGGTGGGAAGAGAGCAGGGATGGACAATTCTCTCTTCCAAAGCAGTCTCAATTGTCTTAAAAAAAAAAAAAAACACACAATGCTATGAATGTTTGGGAATATCGCTGAGCAAGAGGAAAAGAGTCACTGACACAAAATAGTTAAGGATGCTCTGAAATGCAGATCAGAGCTAATGGCATGAGCTGGCCATACAAATGTGTAGACGGAGCAGTGTTGTTGGCTAAGGGACTATTGCCAACACAGCTAGACACACTGTGTGAACAAAAAGAAAATTCAGAGTGAGTTCTGTGCTCAGCACAGATGACACCTATGGGCAGAATGTCCTCTGTATGCTTGGGTGAGTGAGTAGTAAGGAGCAAAACCGATGGTCCCAGATCAAGGCAGTCAATGAAAGCTGAGGTGAGGATAATGGATAAAGACGAGTGTAATCCAAGAGCCTGAGCAAGTCTTCATGAATGTGGAGGATTGAAAGAAGAGCAGATGACTGCACGGCAATCAGCCAAGTCCATCCTTTGCATTGAAGACTTTTTTTTTTTTTTAATTGGTCCTGTAAAATTACGTTAACCATGGTTGTTGGGGAGCAATTTGATCTTCTCCCAGTTCATTACATGATACCCCTGAAGGAGGTATCACTTAGAATGATGCTTTCCCAATAGGAGTCTGCATGTTTCCCCCAAATTTGTGGAGATTGAAATATAAAGTAACCCAAATAAACAACATAAGGAATTCATGTTAAATTTTTGCTTAGTGAATATTGGCGATTACACATAATAATATATATATGTGTACATATATATTTGTATATAATATATATAAATATATAATATATAAATGTATATAAATGTATATATTATATATATATACACACATATATTGCTCCAACTTATTAAAACTTTCTAAGATGACTGTATATCAGTGCTTGTTTAGGAAGTAAAATTAGTGACAAAATTTAATATGATTTTCCACCTTTATTTAATATGCGCCCTATATATCAACTGCTCTAGAAACCCTTTGCACCAGTAGATATCATCAAGCCAAAAGCAAATTAGTAAAACCTAAGTTTTGGCCAAATAAATTATTGTTTAGTCTTTGCTAAATAGAGTAATAGGGGATATGAACTGATATTTCATGAATAGCATCAATCTGTCAAATGCTTGACCTTAACATTTCAAATCCCATTTGAGAAATTTATGAATGGATGCAACTTTGTCTTCCATGATGTACAATTATAAGCCTGTTGCTTAAATACATCACTCTTTTTAGGACACATATTTTGGTTGATTTAAATAGATTGGCATTTGTATATACCATACAATTATGAAATCTAGGATCTAGAGCCTTAAGATAAAAATGACCATGGATATTACATTTATAGAATGTATCCAAACATTTTTAAATTCAAGATTTATGGAAAGCCCAGTCACGAGAGATTCTAATTGGTTTGCTCTTAGTGGATAGAGTTATCCTTTTTTAAGCTAACGCTTCAAATCACTGGTAGGTTAAATTCTTAAGGCTTTTTGGGTTTCTAAAAACTCTTAACAACAAGATGTTTTAGTTATCTAACCTTAAGTGGATTAAAACACATGGTCAGTTGTCCTTAAAACACACAGGACTTATTATTTTTTTAAAGAAAATCTTTTCAGCAAAATGCATTTTAAATTTGTCGAGATTCCTCCTAACACAAAGTAAGGGATTTTGAAGAATTCCAACCATAACTGATTTCTCAGATTCAATACCCACAGCTTTGGAAAACAAATTCATGTATTGATAATGACCATGAGATGATAAAAGACACCTTTCTGAAAGAATATCCTCCCAACCTCTTATATCAAATGATATATCTTGGGTGTTCATATACTCCATTCCAGGTACTCAAATTTCTCAGGAAGACACCAGAGAGAAGACATTAATGACAATTATTTTTCTCCCACATGTAATTAAAAAAAAACAATAACTGAATAGATAATAAAATATATCATCCTAAGAGGTGAAATAGTTGGTAACATTAATCAGTCTAGGATAACTGCCAAGTATTCAACATTGCACAAAACACTGGATAAGGCATTATGAGATTATAAATTAAAAATGTCTTCTTCAGGATTTTAAAAACTGAATGGTAGAGACATGCCTCCCCTAGGAAACAGACTGAAACTCAAGATCCAAAGAAAGCGTTGAGCTAATGTGTATTACATCTTTCCTTACCTTGGTCACCTGGGTCCTGTGCCCGGCACTGTGGTCAACAATGTGTGTACAGCCTAAGTATCCTTTACTGACTCCTCACTAACACAGGCAGAGAAGGGAAAGGAGCCAGGATACTTATGAATTTTTAATGAAATTACTGCAAAGCAAATTTCAATTATCACACCCAGCTCTAATAATCACTTAGCATATTCAAGTTTTATTGGCTTGCCCTTTCTCAAGCTTTTCAACGTAATAATTTGACACAATGTGAAAGATCTCATATGTCTTTATTAATGATATATACTTAGAGATTTATTTTATTCATAGACAAGAATACATTTAATATATCAGCTCTGTTAGCAAACATGCAATTTATGTGTAATTCCTTTTCTAGAAAATCTAGCACCACCTCTCCTGTGCCTCTCTCTCTTCTATCAGAGGAAAGGATGGAGTGAGAAGACCACATGCAGTGGCCATATTTCTTCTCTATACTAGAAATATGAGAAACAATTTCTGGTGCAGTCAACCACCCAACAGCTAGCACATCCACATGGAATGAAAACCCAAAGCATCAAGATTTCAAATGAAAACACTGATTTCCTATTTTTAACCCCGGAGAAGCTGGGAGCAGCAAATGAGAAGAGCAGATAGATGTTCATCTTCAACACTCAACTTTTAAATACTGTAAATTGAAGGCATTTTTCTTAAACTACTAATTTTTATAAAATACATTTTATTTAAGATTTTAGTAGACTCCACCTCTCTTTTCCCGCATGGATGTACCATTTGATGTCTTATGACATCTAGCTGTTGGCATACAATGCTTCTTCCTGCAATGCAGACGTAGTTGTCGTCATAGATGGTGCAGTGAACATTGCCACCGCAGTGGTTTGCTGTGTCTGGGAGTGCGTGCAATTTGCTTTCTCTGTGCCTTTACTTGGCTGCAGAAGCATGTATATGGCCTAAACTTCTGGATGTCATTCATATTTTTGGAAATAAGTGACTTATGCTGTACACTTTTTCTCCTAAACTAAAATCTACATGCAATTTGAATTGCTTGTCCACTCTTCAAAAATAACTTAATACAATTTAAGATATGGCTTCAATGCCCTAGATGTTTAATCTGCATGATTCACAGCATCTATATGATTAATTTAATCACTTTTTAAAAACACAGGCCTAGGTCCCAAGCTCTCCAACAGCAGAGGGTATCCTAGTCAAACTATAATCCAAAGACACCGAATATAGGCTTGATAAAAAATAATGAGGATATAAATGTAGTATCTTGATTAAAATAACTCTTTAATATAATAGCAATGAAAATTAAAAGGTGGAGTAAGGAGAAGGTGGGGTCAATGAGAGTCCCTGAATTTCTCCTCTTAATGTGTTCCTGTAACAGTAGATACTGCTTTACTCTTTATGTTGATGGGAGAAAAAACCAACCTGTAGGTATCCTTGACTTTAATAGTTAAGATTTTACCTTTGAAATCATTACAGGCCAATACAGCAAATGGAGTCTAAGAAAAACAAAGCATAGGAGAAGGTAATAATCCAAATTATCAGATGTATTTATTTATCAAAATAAATACAAAAGAATTAAACAACCACATTTAAAAAAATGAATTAAGCTCAACTAAAACATATTTATAAGAGACAAGCTAAACCTAAAGAATATAGAAGGGTTACAACTAAAAGACTTACTAAGTACATCAACAGAGTAGCAACATTAATGCCAAATGAAGAAGATTTCAAAATAAAACAAAAACTTAAATGGTACGGAGATAATAATTTGTATTGATAAAATACACATGTAATGTGGTGATCAAATTCTCACCAAAATGTACAATTTAATAATATTAAAACATGTGAAGAAGAAACATTTTTAATCTAAGAAAGCTACATTATTTGTATCACTTTTTATCTTTTCAGAAACAGGTAATGTGACATAATGTATAGACAGCTCCAGATTGCAGAGAGAACGGAGAAGTAATTAAATTCATGTATCTACTGAGATGAAATCTGCACAGAGTACAGTGAATATTGGTAAGTGTACATTTAAATGAGTTTTACAAGAGCATGGGTCTGTGTAGCTTACACCCTTGTCAAAAGGTAGAAGATCCCCCTTGTCCTCAGAAATTTCTCTTATGCCCACCACACACCCCATAGATAACCACCCTTCTGATTTCTGTCAACATGGGTTTGCTTTGCATGATCTTAAGTTTTATATGAATGGAATCATACAGTGCATACTCTTTTATATCTGACTTCGTTTAGTAAACATAAAGTTTGTGAGATTTATCCATGTTGAAATATGTACTAGAAGTTTGTTTTTTATTACAAAGTAGTATAAGTATTGCATAAATATAGCAAATCTGTTTATCCATTCTCCTCTTGATAGTTATTTGAGTTGCTTCCAGTATTTGATTACTATATATAAAGCCAAAATAAACCTGGTTGAGCAAGTTCTTTGGTGGATATATGTTTTCCTTTCTGCTGGGTAAATATATAGGAGTGGAATTGCTGGATTATAGAATAGCTGAAATCTTCATGTTATTGCTAATTGCCAAACATTATGCCAAAGAGATTGTAATAGATGGTGTATTTCCATAAGCAAAGTATGATGATGAGCATATTTTCATGAACTTACTGGCCATTTTATCTATCTTCTTTTGTTAAGGGAATGTTCAAGTCATATGCTTGTTTTTTATTGGTTTGTTTGTTTTTTTATAATTGGTTTATAAAGCATCTTTATGTAATATGGATATATGTATTGTGAATATTTTCTCCTTTCTGTGGCTGGTTGTTTCATTTCCTCAGAAATATATTTTGATGAGAACAAGTTTTTACATCTGGTAATGTTTGATTGATCAATTTATTTTTACTTTAGGGTTAGTTATTCTGTTTCCTTTCTACTTAATATTTGCCTACCCCAAGATCATGAAAATATCTTTCTATATTTTATTCTAAAAAAGGTTTATAGTTTGGGATTTTATGTTTAGGTAGATGACTCATGTTGAATTAATTTTTGTGCATGCTATAAGAGGGGACGATTTTATTTTTAATGTGTAGTTATCCAGTTTTCTTGTGTTTTCTACCAGAAAATTAATAGATTTAGATTATACATTTGAGTCTATATTTTGAGGTAAGACCCTGGGGTTATGTGAAATAAGAATTAATATTCAGTGTGCATGTGTGTGTGAATAGAATATACAATTTCTCCAACACTGTTTGTTGAAAGATTATTCTTTCCTCATTGAAATACCTTGGCACATTTGCCAAAACGCATTGACTATATGTATGCATATTGGTTTCCAGTCTGTTTTATTTGTTCCATTAAACTAAACAACTCTTCTCTCACCAATAAGACTTAATTGAAATTGTTTTATCTTAATCATGAAATTAAATAGTCTCAGTCCTCCAATTACAGTTTTCATTTTTAAATGTTTTATTATTATTTTTAGATGCTTTCTTTTCATATATACAACACATTAATTCATTAAATTTGAAGACACAGTACCAAAAACAACCACCTTCAACTAATTTATTTGACAATGCTGTTGATATTCATGACACCATTTTTTGTTGTTTTGTTTCATAATGCTAGTCATTTTCATTTTCTTATAATTTTTTCAAATCAGTCTAATTTCCGCAAGAGTCTGCTGAGATTTTTGTTCAAACTACACGGAAATGGTTGGTAAATTTGGGGGAACATTGGTATCTTTAAAATATTGAGTTTTCTGATCCTTGAACATAGTATATCTGTCCAATTATTTAGATCTTCTTTAATTTCTCTGAACAATACTTTAAAATTTCAGTGTATGGATGTTGAACACACGTAGTTAAATTTATTTCTAAGTGTAGTATATTTTGATGTGTCTATAAATGATATTGCTTTGTTAATTTTATTTCTAAATGCTCACTGCTGGTACATAGACAAACAAGTGATTTTGTGTGGTGACCTTGTATTCTAGTGTATTACTTAATTTTATTCATTTTCAAGTAACTTTAATGTCCATTCCTTAAGATTTTTTAATAATTTTCATAATCATATTTTCTACTTATAGAGTCTTATTTTTTTTCTATTTAAGCTGTATTGGTAACAACCCTTTTAGTTCCATGCCAAGAAAAGAAAAAAAAAAGAAAAAAGTAATATTTGTGTTATATCTTTCTTAAGCCAATTGAAAGAATTCTCTGGGAAAGCCATTTGGATCTGAAATTTTAGATTTTATTTGCGGGATTTTTTGCTTGTTTTTGTATTCATAAATATAAGAAATTTTGATATGTTGTATTTTCATTATGACTTAGTTTGAAATATTTCTTTATTTCTTCTGTGGTTTCTTCTTTGTCTACTGTGTTGTTGAGACTATTCTAGATATTATATGTATACATTATATATATAATGGGATTTTTTGCTTGTTTATGTAGGTAAATTTCATATATATATATATATATATATATGGCTATTTAGATTATCCATTTCTTCTTGAATCTGTTTAGGTAAATTTTGTTGTAAAAGAAATGTGTCCATATTTTCTAAGTTGTAAAATTCACTGGCTTACAATTATTTATTATACTACTTTTTGAATAATTATAGGGCCTGCTATGTATCTCTCTTTTCATTTATAGTGCTTTAATTCATGTTCTCTCTCCATATATATGTTTTGCTAAATGTGTATTATTTTAGGGATGATTTCAAAAAAAACAATTTTTGCCTTTGAAATTGTTTTCCTTTTTTAAATGTTTATTTTAATGAATTTTTGCTCTTTTTAATTCACTTTTTGATTTACTTTTTCATCTTTTCAAAAATAAGCATAACAAACATTTCTTCTTCTCTAACACAGGCATTTTAATATATGGATTCTTCTCTAAGCACTACTCTAGCTAAACCCCATAAATTTTGATAAGTTGTATTTTCATTATGATTTAGATTGAAATATTTCTTGATTTCTTCTGTGATTTCTTGTCTAATGTGTTATGGAGAATATTCTAGATATTTTATTAATATCTAGATATAACACAAATATTACTTTTTCTTTCTTTTTTCTTTTTTTGGCTTGGAACTAAAAGGGTTGTTACCAATACAGATTAAATAGAAAAAAAAATTGGACTCTATAAGTAGAAAATATGATTATGGAAATTATAAAAAATCTTAAGGAATGGACATTAAAGTTACTTGAAAATGAATTGTTATGGCCCAATATATGGTTTGTCTTAATGACATTTCATGTATATTTGAGAAGAATGTGCATTCTGCCATTGTTGGGTATAATGTCTTAAGTCTGTCACTGAAGGATAGGTAGCTGACAGTGTTGTTCAGTATCTATATGCTTACAGATAGTTTGTCTAGTGGTTCTATGAAATGCTGAATTAATATCCAACTATGATTGTGAATTAACTATAGTCCCTTTTAGTTCTGTTACTGTTTGCTTCATGTACATGGACATGTTGCTATTGGGTACACACCATATTTACAATTGTTATGACTGTATAATAAATCCATGCATTTATTGTAGAATTCCCCTCTTTACTTCTGGTAATACATCTTGTCCTCAAGTCCAATTTTCCTGGTATTAAATATATCTACCATGGCATTCTTATGCTCACAACTTGCAAGGTATGTTTTTTTAAATATTTAATCCTAATATTTTAAAGGCATTTCAGCCATTGCATTTAAAGTACATCTCTTTTAGGCACCAAACTATTGGATTCTGCTATTTTTTAGCCATATTTGATAATCTCTGTCATTAATAGTAATATGTATTCTTTTTATAATTAATGTAATTATCAATATGATTCATTTTATGTTGATTATCTTGCTATTGACTTTCTAGTTGGCTCCTATGTTTTCTTTTTTCCCCTCATTTCAGGATTCTCTTGGATTATTGTAATATTTATAAGTATTCTATTTTAATTTCTCTATTGGATATGCCGCTATAGAAACCCACATTGTCTGATTACTTTTAAAATTACCATATATGTTCTGAATTAACCACATTCTACATAAAGATGATATGTACCAATTCAAGTACAATATAAAAAATTTGCAAGTGTAATATAAATTTTATTCTTGTCCTTTGTGCTCATGTTGTTTTATATGTATCCACTAAAAATGTTATTTTTGTATTAAATTTTTTCTTTAAATATTTTTAAAAAGATAGTTTTTTATGTTTGTCCACAAAATGATCATTTATTGTGCTCTATTCTGTTTTCATTATCCTTTAGCATGAAGAATTTCCTTTAAAACAAAGCAGATCTGCTGTCAACATAATCGCTCAGCTATTGCTTGCATGAAAAACTTTTACCTCTATTTATGATGAGGTTTTGAAGGGATTTTTTCCATCACTTTTAAAATTTATTGTATAAATCTGATGTCTGTTGTTTTGGGTGACCAGTCAGCCATCACTTGTTTTATTATGCCCCTGAAGATAATATGTCTTTTCTCTGGCTGTGTTTCAGCTGGTCACTTTATCTTTGGTACAGAGTAGTTTGAGTATTTTATACCTCAGTTTAGTTTTATTTGTATTTATCCTTCTTCTTGGGGTTCATATATTTCTTGGTTGCCTGGCTTGATATTTTCCACCAAATTTGGGGAATATTTAATCATTAGGTTTTTATTTGTTTTTGTTCCAATTTCTTTCTTCTCTCTCTGGGTCTAAAATTACACATATTTTAGAAAAATATTTTTTTCCACAGGTCACTGAGGATCTGTTTATTTCTTTTCAGTATTTCTTCCTTCTGCTCTTCATGTGAGAAAATTTCTATTGGTCTATATTTAAATTTATGACATTTTCAGATGTAGACTCCAATGTTCGGTTAAGTCCATCCAGTGAGTTATTTAAACAAATGTTAAGTTTTATAACAGCTTTACTTTTACTGAAAAATAACAGAGAATCCCCTTATAGCT
Organism: Mirounga leonina; assembly: GCF_011800145.1. Taxonomy (NCBI): domain Eukaryota; kingdom Metazoa; phylum Chordata; class Mammalia; order Carnivora; family Phocidae; genus Mirounga; species Mirounga leonina. Next base: position 2,726,376 of record NW_023270865.1, on the reverse strand, counting down.
CACACCCAGGCCCCCTATTAGTAAGCTCTTACATTAATTTACTACAATTAACAAATCAATATTACTGTGTTATTATTAATTAAAGACCATATTTTATTCAAATTTCCTCAGTTTTTATCAGATGGCTTTGTTTGTCCTGCTCCAGCATCCCATTCAATATATCACTCTACATTTAGTTGCTGTGTCTCCCATAGTAGTGACGATTTCTCAGACTTCCCTTGTTTTTGATGACCTTGAGAGTTTTGAAAAACACTGGTCAGGTATATTGTGGAATAATATTCAAGTGGTATTTGTCTGACTTTTCTCAGGGTTAGACGGGCTATAGGTTCTAGGGAGGAATACAATAGAGGTGAATTGGCATCCTATCAAGGGTGAATAGTATCAGCATGACTTAAAATTGTCATTCTTAACCTTGCTCATCTTGCTGAACTAGTATTTCTCAGATTTCTCCATTGTAAAGTGACTTTTTTCCCTCTCCATTTTTTAATCATACTTTTTGGAATATCATCATGTGCATCTCCTACTTAACATGTGAAAAGTTATGCTCTACCTTCTTTAAGATAAAATATTTACATACATTACTTGGAATTTTTCTGCACAGAAGATTTTTCTATTATTTCTCATTTATTTATTAATTTGTTTATTCATTTATTTATGTATTTATTCATTTATATCAGTTTGAACACATGGATATTTATTTTATGCTTTGGATTACGATCCACTACCACTTTATTTATTTGATTACTCAAGCTGCTCCAGCTTTAATTATTGGTGTTAGCAGTGGGTTCTGTGTCCCTTTGACAAACCTCTATCAGTGTAGATTCCTATTTTTTTTTTCCTTTGAGCACTTCCTAATTTTTCTGGCACAACAAGATGTAAGATAATCTAGGCTCATCTTGTCTATTCCTGCCCTAGTCCCAGAACCAACTATTTAACAAATGTGTCTGATTCTTTGTACTGGAGAATGGTCTTAGAAAAAAAATTCGGGTGTCAGTCGTTCTTGTAGCTACTTCAGTGTCATTGCTTCTAGTCCCTCTCAGCTAAGAAATGTATGAACCCACGTATGTAGACTTATTTATATGTATTTCTGTATGTGACCCTTTCTACATACTGTTATTTGTGGGTTTCTACTGACATCTTCAATCCTCATCCATTACTATATGGATAATTTTAGCCTCCTCCCCTTGCTTGTTTCCCACCCCAACACTGAGAAACCTGGTTCCCACCGGCTACCACCCATTTAGGTAACTGTTCCATACCAGTGTACATGTATATTTTTTCAGAATTGTTAACATGCATCACTGTGGAAAAGAACTTTATCAACCACAGCATAGTGCTGACACAACGTTCCTTTTTGTGTTTTGCTTTACAAACCCCACTCATTTCCAAACAGACACAGGTCAGCATCTTTCCACTATCCCCGCCCAGTGAGGTTCGTACATTGATAATACAGTCACATTCTGGTAACATTGTGCATTCAAGCAAAAGATTTCTCAACCTCCTAAGTGAACTTTTAGATTTTGCATACATTAATGTTTACTTGCTGTGATGTAGAGTTCTATGGATTTTGACAAACGAATAGTGTAATGTATCCACCCTTAACAATTTCATGCAGAATGATATCACAGCCCTAAAATATCCCCTTCGCTTTACTTATTCAACCCCTGGAACTTCTAAACCCTCTTAATCTCTATACCATCTCTATAGCTGTGCCTCTTCTAGAATGTTCTACAAATATAATCATACAGTTTTTAGGCTTTTCTGATTGGTATCTTTCACCTAGCAATACACATTTAAGACTTATCCATACTTTGTGAGGATTGTTAGCTCATTTCTTTTTATAACTGAGTATTTTACTAAGTGGAAATACCACAAATTTATTGATCCATTTTACTGAAAGACATCTTAATTGCTATCAGTTTTTGGTAATTATGAATACGGCTGATATAAGCATTAATAGGCTATTTTTTAAAAGATTTTATTTATTTATTTGACAGAGAGAGACACAGCGAGAGAGGGAACACAAGCAGGGGGAGTGGGAGAGGGAGAAGCAGGCCTCCCGCGGAGCAGGGAGCCCGATGCGGGGCTCGATCCCAGGACCCCGGGATCATGACCTGAGCCGAAGGCAGACGCCCAATGACTGAGCCACCCAGATGCCCCAATAGGCTATTTTTTGTATGAGATAGAATTCTAGGTTGAAATAACCAAAGAAGATTTATGCTGGAAACTCTTAGAGAAGTACATATTGAAGAAAACTTAATAATGTCCAGTAGTAGAGATGAGCTAAAGAAAGTCCGTTCAAATAGTAGAGTAATATAAAATAGATAAATTTTTAAGTCAAATAATATAAAATAAATAAAATATATTTAAGAGTCAACATCACACACTAAGTTTAAAATACAAGGTATGAATTCATTTATACATTTTGATGAGAATTTCAGTAAATATGTAGAAACATACATTCATATGATATTTTACTGATATTTCCTACCTCAGAGAATCATTGTATATGTTAAATGAGATGATATGTGCAAAGAATTTAATCCACAAGATACTCCAAGCACTCTTTAAATGTTACCTCTTTTCATTATTAAAGAAAACAAATAATAAAAATGCATTAACTATCATAAACAGAACCATACAACTAAAGTCTTCTTTCAAGATTTTTTTACAAAATAAGTCATTTTTAAATCAATTAAAAAATTAGTTTTAAGGTAAAACTATAAACAAGATTATGCATTACAGCAGAATCCTATTAACATAAAAGCAACATAAAATATTTTCACTGTATTCATTAGCAAAAGCATAGAGCTTCCAGCAAGTTTCATCCTTTAAAAAATTGTTTTTTCACAGATATTACTTAGAAATAAGGGTATCAAATTGTTTAAATGAAAAACATATTTCTCTGAATGTACAACATTGTGTGAAAGATTATATTTTTATCCAAAACATTTGCTTCTGTTTTTCCATATTCTGAGATAATTGAGGAGAATAAACTTTTCCCCCTGAATTGTTTCCTTGACTTTCTTGGAGGCTTCATTACAAACTAAATCCACCAATATTTTAAATCTTCTAAATTGCAGTTTCCCCATTTATTTCTCTTGTTAAACAAATAATATGTAACAGGTTTACGTTTTCTTTTCTTTTATTTTTTTAAAATTTTATTTATTTATTTGACAGAGAGAGACACACAGCGAGAGAGGAAACACAAGCAGGGGGAGCAGGAGAGGGAGACGCAGGCTTCCTGTGGAGCAGGGAGCCCGATGCGGGGCTCGATCCCAGGACCCTGGGATCATGACCTGAGCCGAAGGCAGACACTTAACGACTGAGCCACCCAGGTGCCCTGATAGGTTTACATTTTCATCTTTGCTATGATCAGATTTAAAATATTAGCATACACACAAGACTAGCTCATTAGAAAATGGTCACAAATCAAGTTCGATAATCTTTTTCTTTGCGATTTAGCTACTATCGTCTTTCATTTTTAAAGAATATTTTGATCTTAAATCAATTTATAGAATAAATTGCATTATGCATAAAATCTATTTAAAAACATTTTAAAAATTTCTGGGCCAGTTCAACTCCAAGATTCTAACCATCTTACAGGTTGGCTGGGTCATGTTCTAGCAGTCTGTGCAGTGAAGCTGGGCTTGTCAATGGGAATGAAAGAATTTAAAGAAAGTTTGCTTATAGAAGGCAGGTACCAAATCGATCTAAGTTTTATTCACTCTTTCAAAGCATGTGTTTGGTTCTTAAGTATCTGGACAACCAAATGATCCCACTTGTTTTTCTTGAAGACTGGAGCTGTGCCTCTTGCAGCCCAGAACCCCCAGAGACGAGCGAAGGGACTCACATGCAGACCAATGTCACTGCACCTCCACCAGGATGTCCCTCCTCTTCTGCTTTCTCCTGGAGATTTCGAGGCTTCACATCCATATTGCCCTACCCTTTGTTACGAGAGCACACCATATTCTCCTTTTAGAAACACTATTTCACAGACTCAGAGTTGTCTAAAAAGAAAAAAGAAAGGTGGAAGCAATGTTTTTGAAGCCCTGAAAATAGACCAGTTATGTTTTTGTTCTACCTTAAAACCGAAGGTTGGCCCCTGAAGCCAGCCTGCTGGATGCCACTGTGCATGTCCCCATCTACCTGCAACATGTGAAGACAGGTAAGGTCTAAACTGTGCAGCATGCTGCAACTGCACCAGAGGACCCTTTCTATTCAGGACACATTGCTAGCCAGAGCTGTTCTCTGAGCCAATCTGCTTGCATGCTTAATGGCTAAGGACTGGACACTCAAGCCTGGAAACGCCTTGCTCTCAACCTCTTGCAGCTTGTCTGAGGATCTGTATCAGCGGTTCTCAACTGTGAGCCATCTGGCTCTGCTGGGGATACTTGGCAATGTCTGGAGGCAGTTTTGATTGTCACAACTGGGGTGCAGTCTGCTACTGACACCTAAAGATAGAGGCCAGAGATGCTGCTCAACACCTCACAATGCACAGAACATGCCCCACAGCAAAGAAGTATCTGGTCCAAAACAGCAATAGCACTGAGACTGAGAAACCGAGGTCTATATAAATGCAAACCTGCTGGAAGAACCGTTTTTGTCTTGGCAAACCAACAGCAGGCACATTCTCTCACACAACACTTCGAATCTATGGCTCCAGGAAACACATCTATAGAGAAAGAGCAATTATTCAATTACCTATGTGTCTACAATAAGGTTTTCTTTAATACCCCCCCCCACACACAATCCATCATTAGTAATGGTAGCCAATATTCATGGATATTTTACTCTTTTCCATGTTTTTCATTGTTGTTGTTTGTTTGTTTGTTTTTCAACCAATCCTTTGAAAAGCAATATAACTCCCCTTCTACAGATGATGAAATGCAGCAACGGAGACATTCAGCAAACCACTCATGCCAATACTTCGGCTGGGAACACCCGAGTTGAGCTTTAAGCTGGGGCATTGATGACAGAATTAGTGCCTTTCCAATCTGCCTGCCTGCCCTCAGCATATATAAAATGTATTACCTGCAATAGATATTATTTAATTTCATAAGAAAAGCTTTAAAAGCTCAACATTTTGTATTGTATTATTAATCTAAAATATATTTACCTTATTTAACTTTATATTTTGCAGAAGAATTTGGCATTCATTTACCAACATTGTCTATATGCATATATGTTCTTTTCTTTTCCTTCCCCTAACTCTAGTGACTTTTCCCTAGGTTTGCAAATCTGACAATTTTTTTTTTTTTAGCTCTATGTCAAGATAATATTTTTAAAAAGTGTTACAAAACATGGCAAGTTCCAAAGTCTCTCTAGGTCTGTTTGGCAACCACCAAGTAAACTATGTTTGGTATTTTCCCAAGTACTAATGATTTATACTTGAACATGTAAACTATTCTTTACACAGGGCTGATCTATGTATTATTTCAAGGACAATGTTTGTTAATAGGGTAAACAATATCAGTCCCCCAAAACTGAATGTAATGTTTAATATATATATTATGTTGTATCATATTAATTAAATTCATTATCATTTCACCAATGAGTAAAATTTCCCTTGAAGGACAATAGCTTTCCTAGGTATACAGTAAGTTCTAGTTCTTTTATGACAACTCGAATGTACATAATTCACCAGAATCTGTAAGATCTGGGCCCTAAAATGCTAAAATAAGTATTTTGTTACATTTTTCCATCCCTCATTCCCACTTGTGAAACACCCATCCCATTATTTCGCTCTTGCAGCCTTTCCTGTGGATTTCAGTAAGTTGTTCAGTCCTCGATGGTTTTCTCCTCTCACCTTGAAAACACAACAGGGTAAAACTGATGCTTGAGAAGCGAACATTGGTCCCAGTTCATGTTTGTGCTCTTGCCCTTGCAGGTCTTTTTCCCTGCCACATGCCTTACAGAATGAAAGCCCTCTTGTTCTTCTCAGTGATGCCCTTCATCTTGTTTTCCACAAAGCTGAGACTTCTGGCTTCCCAACACTGCCTCCAGGGTGTGTGCCACTGGCATCATTCATCTTTTTCTTGAACAGGCTCCTGGGTAGCCATTTTTAAAAGGACTTCTCAGCTTCCTTGCTGCTTCTTCAAGGTTCTCTGCCACATCTCAATCTGTATCTCTTTCTACAGCTCAGCTGGCTTGCTTGCCCAGCGCATGATTTCTTCCTCAGCATCTTCTTTTTCTAGCCCTTGTACGTGGTTATCTTTCCATAACTTTTTTTTTTTTTAAAGTAACCTGTTTTAGGTGCATTGATCTTGTGGTCCATTATAAAAGCCTGATGACCAAGGAACAGGGGTTCCTCACCTGGATGCATCTAGCATCTTCCCCAAGCTTATGAAAGATTGCCTCAAAGTGATAGTACCTGGGTGAGGAACATGGCAGGTAGGAGGAGTGTTATCTTGGTTCTCCATGATGCTGAAAATGGCTCCTTGTGACACTTCAGGTAGAGATTACACCCAATGGGCTACCTCCACCCCATTCCTGACACAGCCCTAGATCATAAAAGTAATGCAGATATATTTATATTATTGAAAACAAACGCTACCATGGTTGATATAAGCACAACAAGAATCAGGCATCAGGCAACTTTTTACTACCTCGATAAGCAAAATAAGTCTTTTTCCTTCCAAATGCAACACAGGCAAACCCTCTACGAAACAGAGATGCTGAGCATATAGCTGAGTCTGGTGTCTCCCTCCAGAGCCACGGTGATGGTTCAGGCTCTTGGAGGCCGTGAAGGCATGTTGTGTGTCTTGAAGAACCCACCTGTGTCTGCTGTGGAAAAGCCTGCGTGAGACACACATACTTCTTGAAGGGGCAAAGAGCTTTCATTTCCACCTCTCCAGCTCTTTGGATATTCAGTCTTCTGGGGAGGATTTCTAACCTGAAATCCATCAGTGCATCTGATTTTCCAGCCCTAACGTTCCAGAAGTGTTGCTCTCTCTCACTAGAAGATTTATAATGGAGAGACAAGGGGGAAAGGAGAACAACACCATGATGATTGGAAAAAGAGGGATGAGCATGGGCCGATGGGGGCGAGGTTGGGGGCTTCATTTCCCCCGTGGGTCTGGAATGGAGCCTGCTCTGGTCAGATTGGGACGAGCTCACAGATCCGGGGCTGGTAATCTGATCACCGTCTCTCTCGTTTTCATGCTGTGTTTTCTTCAGAGCCCCTTCTCCTGCTTCCAGCCTGTGACAGTGTGATAAGACACAAGAAATTTAGTCATCATGACTGCAGTAAAGGAGCTCAGCGAAGGGATTACAGTATCCCATAACCTTTCCATTAGCCACAGACGGGGCAGCTCCATTGCGGTCACAGAACCCTCTCCCCCTTTCCTGTTTGCTGGTGTATTTTTTGCCCTTTGTATTTATATATTCACTTCATAAAAAGAAAGCTTTAAAAGGTTAACCCAGAAAGAATCATCGCACTCAGCTCCCTAAAGCTCAGTATGTGACGCCCCAAAGTTGTGACCCAGAGGTAAGTCCACTTCTCACCAGCATGGGCCAGGTAGCTGTAAAGGGTGTTACTGGGGGCGCTCATCTGTGTGCTACTTTATTAGGCAATGCAGACAGGATAAGCTGAACACATCAACATGGAACACAGGCCGGCTGCCAAGAGGAGTAGCGATTTAGGAAAAAAAGAGAATGAGTTGCTGAGGCAAAGTGGACGTAGTTGCTTCCTATCACGTGTGGACGTGCGCTTTTTTTTTTTTTTTCCCAAAGAGGCCATTTCTAGCAGTGGATGCTGCACTCTGGCGTGGGGCAATTGAGAAGAGTAAGGCAGACAAATTGTGGGAGGGCCTTGCATGAGGGTTCTCTTTTGGAAGTCGTCACTCCGCCAGGGTTTCAGCTGCAACGTTTCACTCACAGAGCTGCCGTTAATAATCCCAGCAGTGAACAACAAATAAAACAGCACAAAAGAAATATTAACTATAGCTTTGAAGCAAATATATGTAACTGCATGTTTTGGGCACAATTTAAATATGGGTGGAAAACACTACGGTTCACCTCTACAAGGAGGAAATATGATGTAACAACGCATGTACGGCAGGGCAGAGGATGAGACATACCTACCATTACCGTTGCCAAAGGATCAAAGAGATGCTGCAGTGTTTAAGTCATTGCAAATAAAACCACAAATCTAAAACAAATAGGCAAATCTTAGTCTGAAAAAAATGAATTTAAATTCAATATAAGCAGCATTGACTGAAAATCATTCAGAGTCATATACAAGAAGAGCGTAGATGTCATGTCGGCCATTGGAGGTTGCCTGACCGTGGGCATCTCTCACTGGTGAACAGTTATAATGATGTCCTCTGCAGAAGGTTGTGGTGAGGATTTTATTATGTGACATAACACAGGCCAAGAACTCATGACAGAGTAGGTTCTCACTAATTGCAGGGTAACCATATGCCATCATGGCTGTCCAGTTAGGGTGAGGAGAACAGGATCCAGGAAAATAATGGAGCTCTGGACAAGTCCATTGGGACCAGATAAAGAAAGCAAGGTGGGCACCTGGACCTACTGACCGACTCTAAAATGGGCACGATGCAGAGCTGACCCTGGCCTTCTGCTCACAGTTCCCTCCCTCTATCTGCCTGTCTGTCTCTCTCTCTGTTACTTTTTTTCATTTTTGATTCTACAAATCAGATAATACTCTGGTTGACTGCCCATATGTCTCAGCCCTAGGAGTGCCATGGTCTATTAGCATCTTTCCTGACCCTTCCAGGTCAAGGCACTCTGCTTGCCACTGTGCCTTGTTGTCTACTGCAGAATGCCACTGATGGTTAAGCTCTGTTTTGGAAAATTCTATCATTCCCATAGGTGCTTGAGATTCCCATTCCATGTCAGCATCTCCTATGGGCAAGCCGGTCCCATGGACAAGAGCCACCATCGAGCTTCCCAAAGATCCTCATCGTATAGGTCAGGAGAGCCCCCCGTCAGATGGCCTGTGTTTGGTCTCAGGTAGTAAACCTACCTGCCAGCCCCATGTCTCTGAGCCTCCTGTCCCTTGCCTGGTCAGACAGATGTAGCTTCTCTACGCTATTTACTCCAACCCACCGACAGGCCCAAGACTAAAGAAGCCAGGTGGGAGCGTACTAAGATTCTTCATTCTGGCCTTATCGTAGTTGTAAAGCCCAAGTAACAAGAACATTTCCTGTGCCAGTGAACTCCACATCCAGACTGACATTCTGACCTCCCTCATCCAAAACCTTTGAGGTCCATTCCTGCGTGTTCTCTCAGGTCTGCCTCAAACACTCTAGAAGAAACCTACAATTCTTCTGGTTAGTAGCTTATCTTCTTCCAGAGCAGGAAACATAATTCTCTGATTACCTGTGCTGACACGAATATAGTTCTTGGTCTGGAAGAAATGACGGGAGGTGTCAAAGGTCAGGCTCCTAGGGAGAGTTTCTGAGGCTGAGCTGTGGATTCAGGCAGTGAATTGGGAAGCGCTGTTAGGAACAACAGGTGTGGGGGTGAGGGGAGCAGGACTGAGTAACGATGGAAGGCAAACACAAAATAAACCCTGAAGAGGTCTCTATTCATTCTAGGGGGTTCCTTATGCTGGTATGGTTCTTCAAAGTTGTCCCAGTTGGGGCAGAGCACCAAGCTTTTGTACTTCCTCATGGACTTGCCATCTTATGCTCTTCAGGGGAAGGCTCAGAGCTTGTTGCTAGGCAGTGTCCCTTGACAGAGTGCAATTCCTGGAGAGGGAATCCGCCGAGTCACCAGCAAGCAACAACACTGACCACAACTAAAGAACAGAGGCTTTGGCTCTGTAAAGGATCTTGGGCTTGGGACCCAGTGGTTGAGTTTGCTCTGCCATTGTCACCTTGAAATTCTTAATATTTTTAACAAGGAATCATGCATTTTCATTTTGGGGTCTGCAAGTTAGAAGAGGTCCTGGGAATATGGATGACTGCAACTTCTTGGAATCGCTTAGCTTGCAGAATTAATGTCTACCATATTATCAGGTATCTAAGTATACAACTCAAAAACCACAGAGAAAAGATGGGGTTAAAAGTAGCTATTGGTGAATCATGAGCTTGTCGATGATGGGAAACACCGTGGGTGTGGGTTCTGCTCCCATGGCCAGTGTGCAGTGGGGAAACAGAAGACCAACACTGGGGGAGTGAAAACACTCATGGCAGGTGGAGACAGGAAAGGGGAGTAGAGACTCAGTGTGCCTGGAGGTGGGCGCCAGGACGCCATGGGGGTTGAGCATGTCAGAGCATGTCACAAAAGAGAGGATGCAAAAGGGCATGAAATTCAGAAGAAGGTGTTTGGTGAGATAAGGGGTAAAATGTGACCTTTCAATCTAAGGAAGAGGAGGTGGTATCCTTCACTGGATCCATTCTCGTTGCCTGGTGGGCTCAGTGGAGTTCAGGGATGCATGGGAGCTGGGGCGGGTGGGAAATCTGGATGCATCTGGGGAGGCTTGAATAAGAAGGGATGAGGAGGAAATGAGTAGAATCTGAGTCATATTGGTGTGCTCTGAGGCTGGAGGGAAGGAAGCCAACTGTGTGTGTGTGTGTGTGTGTGTGTGTGTGTGTGAGAGAGAGAGAGAGAGAGAGAGAGAGAGAGAGAGAGAGAGAGAGAAGATCCAGTGTCATGGGTAATTTTATTTATTTTTTTTGCATTTTTAAGTTCCCTCAATTGACCATTCTTTTCTGCCTAGAACATTTTAATTTTAGCAAAACTTCTGATGTTTCTAAGACATTTCCCTCTGCAGAGATCCTCCTTTTATAAACACTGGCAGTATTTTGTTGTTGTTGTTCTTCCTCAAGGCAAAAACTCAAATGACAAGGCAAAACATAAGCTTTCCAAATGCAGTGAGTGGCTAAATTTATCAATGTTCTCTCAGTTTAGTGAAGTAGTAACTTGAACCTTAATTGGTATGTTTTGTTTATTTTTCTTAGTTTATTTGCCTCCATCCAAGGGGAATTTATCACAGAGCAAAGACTTATATCTCAGAAGCTTTACGCAGTTTCACCAAGGATATTCCTTGGTGAAAGCCCCAGGCTGATCAAATTGAGAATCCAGTCTGATTAGGGTCTAGTTTGGAGGTCCCTATGTGTTTTTATATTTTTAAGCTGTCACAATAGGGATGCTAGGAAGAACATTGAAGAAGGCCCTGAAGAAACACACTTTTCCTTCTGGTCTCAGGAAGGATGGAGAAGGTATCATGGCATTGTTGGGTGGGTTCTAGGTCAGGTCACCGTGGTTGAAATGGATGCAAATAGATTCCAACAGACTCTGAGGCAACTCTAATAATATATTATTATTATTATTATTATTATTATTATTATTATTATTAGAGCACAGACTAATTAATGGTTTACCAATTATAATAAACTATAAGAATCCCAATTATCCACGGATTCTGACCTCAGACTTGTAAATTTCCCTTTCATGCAATGTAGATAGAGACTAACAATGGATTCTGAGGTCTAACCTTAATTCTTGGCATTTAACAGTATTGTGATGAACTTTTATGTCCTAGTGTTAAGGTTTTAAGAAAATAGCTTTCCGTTTCTGGAGGAGTAAGAAGTTTAGTCTTAGCTTAGTGAAATATTGATAAGGTTCTGATTTGCAATGATTTTCTGTCTTTGCTGATTTTCTCAGTCTGTAGTCAATTCACATTTCCCTGTGATTTGCACACATCCAAAGTCAGATGAAATTAGGCCACAGCGATTTCACTGGTGCCCGCAGTGACAGCGATGTCCCCAGATATAGGAATTTGCCATTACATGGCTTCTTTATTTGGTCTACCATAAATATTTTATTCAGCCCTAAACGAGGCAGCTACTCAATTCACAATGATGATGTATATATGGTGGGATTGTTTGCACTTCATTTAGAACATACAAACTTTTAAACTGCAAAATATGAATTTGGATATTTAGATGATAAAATTAACAAACAGATCTACCTGTGTTTATTTCACAAATTAGATATCAGGTTAAGCCATATGAACTTGCCAATATTTGACCATTTTTGACATATAAGAAGGCAGTTTCTTATCTTTCAACCTACATGCTATTCTTGGGACACATGTATAAAAGTGATCAAAAGGAATTTGTAACAGAGCTTAGAGTTTTAATGGAACAAATAAGAACATATAATTTAGTGGAATCCACCTGAGATCTTCTGTCTTAATGAAATTTTATGCATTTGATGTTGATATTATACTTTTTAACAGACAGAGACTATAAGAGCATAGTGACCCCAGGAAAGCATTATATTTCCACCTGTAAGGACTATAAGAGCAAGGAATTATATGATTCCCACTTTCAAAATACGCTGAAATGCTGACTGAAGTAAGTTTATTGCACTAAAGATGTGTGTGAATTTTATGGTTGTTTAGTGACTTGTTTTGGAAAGTTCACAAAGCCAGTAATACAAATATTTATACTAATAATTATGGCCAATAGTCTTTAAGTACAAAACAAGATATATGCCAACGTCCTGAGTATGCACTTACCAACCAGCACAGTCAATGCAAAAAATACCATATTATCACCAGATAGCAGGAAAAAAATGGCACATGGAAAGTAAGGAAGTTTCCAAAACCACACGGCTGTCTAGTGCTCTATCATGGCAAACTTCGGAATTAAACTCGGGTATTTGTGGGTATGCGTGTGTAACTGTAGGCACGTCAAAATAGTGTTTATTTTGCTATGATGTGTGCAGAGGGTCCTACTTTGTGTCACATTTGTAGATTCCCAAGGTTATCTTAACACACAGAGAAGCATTAGAGAGCTTAAAGAAAAAACATACTGTAAGAAGGTAGAGAAGAAGGAAGCAGTTGAAAACATTCTTGCCTGTGACCTTCCGCATAAAGAAAAGACAGGAGGAAGAAGAAATCCGGTGCCTCTGCCCTGAGCTCCCCACACCAAGGCAGAGGGGCAGGCCATGGACAGAGTGACTGTGTCCAGGATGTTCCCGGCCTTTGGACCCCACCTGTCATTGAGCACGTCCCAGTGCTGACATTTGCTGGCTGGAACTCAGCCACACCCTGAGCTACTCTGACTCCCCCACATAAGGGAATGATGAATTGACATGGTCACACTCTAAGGCGCTACCCAGTGCTTCTTGGTTCAGCGGAGAAGAGCAAAGAACACGAACTGATGGCAGAAGAAAGGATCCAGGGGGGTGAAGGACCGGTCTGGCCACCCGGCTCCCCAGGAAGGAGCGCGTGAATGGAGAACTATCCCAGCTGGTCAACACATCACCAGGGCCCCCGTGGCGTCTCCCCACCAGGATGGACAAGCGTCTTGATTTTTCAACAAGCTCCTGTCAACTCTCTTCTGTCTTTTTGACAATTTGGCCGTAGTCTTAAGCAAAGGCCATTAATTATTGTGTTTACTGGTTATCATAAGCCTGGCATCAGGCTTATTAGAGCTGTCCCAGGGGTGACAATCACCCTACCAGCCTACACTGGCATGGTTTTCCTGACTCCTGAAGACAGTCGCTTTGCTCAGGAGGGATTCAGGAGCCACCGCGGGTCAGAGCCCACAGTGGCTGGTGCAGACACTCCCTGGCACTGACGGGCTGTGTCTCACCCCGTCCTGTTCCGATGACAGTCCTGAGGCTGGGCTTGCTCTTTTCCTTCTGATTCTGAGATGGCTGTTCTTCTTCATGCTGGGGTGTGTGTGTACATGTTGCATGGGGAGAGCAGCCCATTGCCAGCTCTGCAGCCCCCCGTTTCCTTCCTCTCCTCTTCCCAGTTCACATGCCATCACCCCTTCTGGAATGGATTCACAGGGCAGTTTGCTCTGAGCCACGCTCTGCGTTTGTAGCCTCACCTTCCACGGCGAGGGGGCGTGGGAAGCCACTGAACCCAAAGAAAGCTGGGAAGCACTTTATTCCCACATCTCTAGGACTGCTGCCTCTACCAAGGCCACGTGCAGGCTGGGATCCCAGTCAGTCAGAGAAGCACCCGGAACTAGACAGAGGAATATGGACAAGGGGGTCCCCGTGCCTCCAGAACAGTCTCAGGAGCAGAATGCAGACCACAAATGGTGTCTCGCTCACACAGGGACCTTGGAGGGTGGCTCTCTGTGTCCATGGCATGGCCTGGGAGACTTCTCTAGGCAATAGGAGTTAGGATATTTTAAATACTCAGGAATTCTTACATTATTATTTTGCCAAATTTAGTGTAATCATCCTTTCTATTCCCCCATCTTTCAGATTGCCATTACTACATAGTTTTATTTTATTGATTTTATCTTGCATTCTCATTTCTTTTATTTTATTTGTTTATCATGTATTTTACTTTTTGTTGTTTACTGTGTTTATTATTTTATTTATATATATATTTTTTTAAAATGTCATGTGGGCTTCACTGTGACACTTACAAGTATGCAGAAAGCTGAATCCTTGCTTGGATTACAGGCGTCCTGAAGACAGGTTATCCTGCTTGATTTGAATCTCTGACCTTTAATGTTTCATTGGTAAATTGACTTGACTTTCAGTGGGAATGAAGTAAAATATTGTAATAACTTTGCCAGGGTGACGGTGCTCTCAGTCACACGCGGATCTAATGGAGGGGCCATCAGATCAAAGAGCTTACGCTCCCGGTTCTTGTGATCTGTTTAATGACCTGGAAGATGTGAAGGACAGTGACGATTTCCTTGAAGTTGTTTTTCATTTAAATCACATGGCGTAAAAGGAAATAAAATGCTAGCAAGCCCGGGTCTACACAAAATCTGCTCTAAGTTTGTAGCCATCAGTACAAGTAACAGGATCCAATTTTTCACCTAAAGTCCATGCATTTCCATAATTGCCCCCCAGTGCCTGGTGCTTACCTGCTTTGTTTTCCTTTCCCATTTTATATATAATCGCACACTTCGGCCCCATCAATATGCAGGTTAGCACTCTAAAATGAAGCTATAAATTTCAATTTGGAGAAAATAAGCCCTCATTTGGGTTCATAAGTTTTAAATAACACATTACCATTGGCTACATCAGGTTTGCATTTCTAATGTTATTTTATGCATTTGACGATAGATGCCCCACTCTGCTCAGAAGAGGAGAGCAAGTGCATATGAAATGTATGTTTGCTGAAAATGTAGGAATTTATTAGAGCTGTCAGTCAGCACTGACAAGAGAGTTAACTTATTTCTGAAGATATTTGAGACACCCGTGTGCACTCCATTGTCTGCAGGCTCTGAAGTTTGAGAGTTCTGTCTCCCAACACCTCTTCGAAATGTTGTCTCCCTATTTTTAAGGGCCTAAAAACAAAGCAGAGCCCCAGTTTTAAAATGTGGAAGTGGTTCAGGCCAGGCTGGAAGCTGGGGGTGAGCTGGGAGAGGGCGCTAGAGGCCCAGAAGGGAGCACAGGCTGGGGCGCCCACCGTGGCCCCTGCAGCATCCACAGCATCCGCACTCTCCTCCCCGCGTTGGGGGCAGACTGCATGATGCCCACACCCCTGCAGAGGCAGGAGCAACTGTCCCGTGGATTCCTCTGCCCCCCTCCTACCAGCATGGATTGTGGGATAGCTTCTAAGGCTTATTTGACGTTTCACTAAACTAAAATGCAGAAAATTTAATAACACTGTATTACATAACAATCTTGAAGAAGCTACAACTCAGACCTAAGTCACGGTAATTACTCTATTGCAACTTTTCTCCTCCTTTCAAAAGAGCCCCATTAAATGGCAGAAAAGTAGTAATACAATATTTACAAACACATCAGCAGATTTGTATGTATGTATGGTCCGTGGTAGAGTGGCATTTATGGGAAAATCTCCGTGTTTCGTCTGACATGCTTTTCAGTACCATGAGTTGTACTTGTTAGACCAGAGACCTAGGAAGGTTTGTCTACAGGTGGTAGGGTTCTTCCCACACACACTGCTCAGCAGATGGGTGTCCGGATCCCTTCCTCTGTGCGCCCAACCTCGCCCTCTCCCCACTCCGCTGTCAGGAGATAGGGCGCTCATGCCCACGTTCCCCCTCTACCTTCACCTTCAAGCCAGTCTTTATTAAACTTAATAGATTGCTCATTTTTGCTAAGATGCCACAATCTTACCCCAGGGACATTTGCATTTTGACAGCTGTCAGAATTTTAAGCAAAGACATGATGTTTGGATGACAGGCCAAGACCAAGCGGTGTAGGAGTGGGCATTCTGATCCGTGGGCATCCTGGCGTCGAGCGGCACAGGGCTTCCTCTGCCAGGCTGGGCAGATGGCTTTGCTTGACAAAATCTATGCTTGTTTTATAGTTTTGACCATCAAAATTGACTGGATTTCTCAAATCAGAATCTCTGCATATTCTTTTTGCTGTTAAGGTTCCTGATTTTTAAGTTTCTCTCTTCTTTGCTCAAATGGCATTGAATTCTAAATTCTGTGAAAGGTGCGAAGAGCACATAGGAGTATTTACTCCAGACCTCTCACTTTGCAGAAGAGGACACAGAAGTCGCAAAGTCAGCAGACTTGTCCAAGTTCACAGGATGCCGGGCCATGCAGAACAGCCTGAGCATCCAGGCTTCCCTGCGCATCCAGTCCCCTGTCACTGGAACTGGCACCAGGGACCTCCAGCCGTTTAGGCAGTGTTGAGAATGATCTGAACCCTGCAGACTTCATCAGTGCCTTTGTTCTGAAGAAACAGGGACATAACATTGTTGGATTGTTCTGAGGAAGTCAAATTAGGAGCTCAGAAGGTTTAACCAGATTATATGGAAATCATGAAAAATACATTTATGTTTAATAAAGAATGAGGTTGGAGGTGGGAGGGATGCTAGATGTTTATTTTCAAGAGTCCTTTATTAAGTCCTTTTAAAGGTCCCTTTATAAAGAGCCCACCATGTCCTGATAACTTTACATTCATGATCTTACACAAGCAACTGTAGCTCAGGTGGGAAGAATATGAGCACAGAGACCCACTCTGATGCTTGCCCTTCCAACTTACCTTATGAAGACACACGGACCTTTCAACGAGAGCACACGTTTTGGGTGCAGACATACATGAAAATATTAAGAGTTTGTATAATTCATATCCTCATTTTCTTCAAGGATGTGATCATGTTTGCAAGAGAGAGAGAAACCATGTGCACACACATGCAAAGTAAGATCTTTAAGTGGAAATTAAAAAATACTTTAAAATACAAAAAGAGAAGAAAATATCATCAAAAACATCTGTTGTAATTTAGTTACAGTGCATTTAATTTTACTTTTCTTGGCCATCACGGCAAAGAAGGATATACGTCATTATTTCCCATTGTCCGGTAGAGGGCAATGTGCCTGTTCTTCAAGGGAGTTTCTGTTTTGATTTGTTTTACTTTAATTCCAAAAGAAAATTGTTGCTTGAGGGCGCCTGGGTGGCTCAGTTGGTTAAGCGACTGCCTTCGGCTCAGGTCATGATCCTGGAGTCCCGGGATCCAGTCCCACATCAGGCTCCCTGCTCAGCGGGGGGTCTGTTTCTCCCTCTGACCCTCTTCCCTCTCGTGCTCTCTGTCTCTCATTCTCTGTCTCTCAAATAAATAAATAAAATCTTAAAAAAAAGCAAGCAAGAAAGAAAATTGTTGCTTGATTCCTTAGACTGGGGCCTAAGCCACATACTGGCCAATGTCTTCATCCAGGGACTATGAGGAGCTCCCGCCTCAAGTGCAGGGAGGATCCCCTTCTCCCTACTGCGTCTCCCTTTGGGAGTGGTCCTGCCCTGCTGGCTCATGAAGCCCACTCTGGTGAGGACCTGTGTGCCCTTGCGGAGGGACGCTCTGGCAGCACCATGTGCAGGCGTGACCCCTCTCACGTCTTGTTTGCCCCCTGTGATGGTTAGTAATATATGTCACCTTGGCTGAGACAAGGGGTGCCCAAACACCTGGCCAAACACGAGCCTGGGTGGGTCTGTGAGGTTGCTTCTGGATGAGACTGGCATTTGACTTGGTAGATGGAGTCAAACAGATTGACCTAGCCCATGTGGGTGGGTGCCACCCAATCCACTGAAGGACTGTCCACCTGCCTGACTAGGAACCTGGCGGTTCTTTTGCTGAGGGGGGCGGGAGCTCCAGCCCCGGCTCCCCTGGGTCCCCCCAGTCTCCCTGCGGACCTCGGGACTTGCTAGTTCCAGAATCACATAAGCCTGTTCCTTATCGTGAATCATGTGAATCTGTATGTATAAATACCTCCTTTGGGTTTTGTTTCTCTGGAGAATGTGAACACACCCCATCCAGGTCTCCTGGGGGTGCAGTGAGGAGACTGAGCTCCCTGCCCACCACCCCCCACATCTACTTCTCTCCAGAGGCCAGTTCAGGAGCCAAGACCTGTCTCCACAGGGAAAGGAAAGAGGCCAGGGCCAATACTGGGCGAAACTGCAAAATCAGCCCAGTCTCCCTGGGGGGGCCTTCCCTCTTTGCTGTCTTGTTGGGACTTTTGCCCACCCCTTCACCTTTCCTTGCTTCTTGGCGCCACCTCCCCAGCATTTAAGTGGGGATTTATTTATTTACTTATTTACTTACTTATTTATAAAGATGTTATTCATTTATTTATCAGCGAGAGAGTGCACAAGCAGGGGGAGCAGCAGAGGCAGAGGGAGAAGCAGGCTCCTCGTTGATCAGGGAGCCCAATGTGGGGCTCGATCCCAGGACCCTGAGATCATGACCTGAGCCAGAGGCAGACGCTTCACCGACTGAGCCATCCAGGCGCCCCTTAAATGGAAAATTAAATAAAGTTTCTCCTTTCATTGCAAGGTATATGTCTACTCTCTCCATGAACACTGTCAAGACTTGGTCATAGAGATTTCGTGATGCTGCCAGGCCACGGCGGGCCAGGCGGTGCTATAAAGTGCAATAGAAGTTTAATTCTGTCCCTTCACGCAAATCTTGCAAAAAGAACTCCTTCATCACAGTGCCCAGCGGCACTCTGAGCAGGCCCCTGGGGGCATGTCTCTCTTTCACGGACCCCTATGGAATGGGCTGTCTAGGTGCCTCCAGGCAGGGCAGAAAGGAGGGGGGACCACGAAAAATAGGGCCATGGGATTGTCCTGAGGCAATGACGCCCTTCCCGTGTTCTGGCTCTGACTCGGCTGTTCAGTATGTCTGAATGGGACCTGACATATCTTTTCAACCTGCTGCTATCTGGTCCTGATTCTACAGAAAAGGGCAACACGCCGTGGGGAACCTCTGCACTCTGGAGCCGGGCCAGGCACTGTCCCCACGAGGCAGCCCTGGACTAAAGGCGGCCACCACCCGGTGGCTGTGTCCTTGACCCATGCCATGGGATCCTCACCCTGTTCCTTTGAACTCCGTCCAGCTTGGCATTCAGTCAGCTTCAAGCAGGTGTGTTGTGGCCGTGAACGCAGCCCCGGCTGGAGTGCTCCCAGCCCCGGCTGGAGTGCTCCCGTGTGCTGGTTGTGCACGTGCCATTGCCTACGAACTTTCCCCGGGCCGCGAGCTCAGCGGACCAACCTGCTCCCAGCTACGCTAACCTGGCTCAGGGACCCGCGGGCACATGAAAGCCTTTTCTACAACTCTCTTTTAACTGATACATTCTGCCCACTGCAGACGTCCTCTGTTTTTGATAGAATGTGTTGGTTATGCCCAGAGAGACAATCCATGAAGGCTGCATAAGTGAGCACAAAACCAAGAGGACTTGGGTAAGATGGTAGGGTGGTGATAGGTTCCCGTCTGACTAGAAGGGTGGTAGATGGGAGCAGAGATCACCTGCACGCTGAAAACACGGGAGGAGGTTGGTGTGGTTAATAATGAGACCAGCATGACAATAATTTCTGTGTCTGTAATATTAATGCATAATTCAGAGATTATTAAATTCTAGCTGGAAGACATTTGCACTTTGAATCACTGATTCTTTTCCCTAGAAATCTGATTTGGAATTAAATGCTAATAACAGAGTTGACTACTTAGATTTCTTTTTCTTAGACATTTTTGTCGCATAGGAACTGGATATCATTGCTGAACAAAGGAAGCCCCACGTTTGGGTTGAGGAGTTGGGCTCCTTGGTTTTCCTATGTTGATTACATTTAATTTACTCCACCAGCATCTATCTTAAGAAAAATAGTAAGATATTCATTTTTCAATTCCCTGGTCTAGGAGTGGACAGAGTGTTTACATCAACACATAGTTGGGTAGCTTATAGTCCAAGACATATCAGGGGACACGGTTGAGAGAAGAGAGAAACCAGGGCAGGACGGCCAGTCTGGGGCAGCAGCAGGGGGAGCAGCCCAGGGTTCCCATCCCCAGTGCCCTGACAGGTGCTCAGGTCCCTCCTGCATGGGGAGCGATGGATGCAAGGAGGTCACTCCCTTGTAGTTCCAGCTCTGCTTAGTTACCCTGAAAACAAGACAAATAAGACAACCTGGCATTCCAAACAAAAAGCTTGGAATGGACCGTAAAACTAGTAAGGAAAGCAATTTTCTTTTAAAAAAATGGTCTTTTCCTAGTGTTGAATTATTTTTTAAAAAGTGAACTTGTGTCTGAGACTGGTTTATATCCCTCTACAAGAAAGAATTAGTGTAGGACAGGAGTTCTAATTCCCAGTTAAGTAATGAGCCACTTAACTCTAGTAAAACTGCAGTTTTCATAATCTGAGAGAACCAAGAGTCACTCATTTGAACTTTGTGTATTTTCACGTGAATTTTCTTGTTTAGTGTCAAGCTTTTTTATCTATCTTACTGAGATGGTTCAGAATCTTATCAGTCAATGAGATAAAGGATTATTATACTAAGCCATATATATTATACTAAGCCATACAAATATTAAAGAATCATGCATATTTTGATTTAATTTTATTTTTTAAATATTTATTTATTTATTTGAGAGAGATAGAGGGGGGGAGGGAGCACAGGGAGGAGCAGAGGGAGAGGGAGAGAGAAACTTTAGCAGACTCCTTGCTGATCTTGGGGCTTGATCTCAAAACTCTGAGATCATAACCTGAGCCAAAACTAAGAGTCGGACTCTTAACCAACTGAGCCACCCAGGCGCCCCTCAAGCACATTTTTAAAACTTTTAAAATATCTTTGAGATGTATTTAAAATAAAAATGTTCTGGTAGCATAAGGAAACAAATTATCCCTGGTAAAAGATTTCACATGACTGATGGAGTAAGTCCATAGTGATAACCATCCTCCATGGCTGAGCGTTGAGATTCCTCCAGGATAATCACATAACCGGATTACCTCATCATATCTACCCCGTGGTTTTCCAGTTTCTATCCCGGTTTACCCTTGTTCTAGCCATCTGGTTCATAATGAGGATTACACTAGAAATATTTAGTAGTGAGCTACAAACTCAATTGTGTAACTAAATATCAGGAAAAAAAAATATGTCACTATAGACTAAACGTTCTCATATCCTCAGAATTCAAATACTGAAATCCTAACCCCCGAGGGATGGTGTTTGGAGATGGGCTCTGGGAGGAGTTTAGGTCATGAGGGTGGAGCCCCACGAATGGAATTAGTGCTCTTGGTGGAAACTATGTATTGTAATTTGGTTTCTGGGGAGAATCAAACTGCCCACTTACATATTAGTCTCTAGTGTGGAGGGCTAGGCGTCCCCTAAGAAGAGAAGGCCAGTCCTAGGGCATCAGACAAAGATCCAGCAGCGCACGTGGCCCTGCCCTTCATTCCCAGAGCCCCTGTCATGTGCACAGCGCTTCCACTCACGCACCAACCCTGCCAGTCCAAGGGTCTCTAAACCTGCCATTGTCTTTTTTATTGTCTTAGGGAGGGGAACATGGTAACAGGGTGAAGAAACTATTTTAACTTCCTGGAGAGAAATGGTACAATTATTCTGTAAACTTTTGCGTGGATATTCTCAGTACTAGAGGTAACTTAGGTCTGATTCATCCTTATAACTGCATGACTGGTGTTACATAAATTTGATAGAGCAGAGGAGATTTTGCTTATCTGCTCCAGCTTGAGAGCGCAGCCCCCTAAATCACCACCCAGCATCTTCTCTTCCCCCTCCAGGCCCACCCTGCCGAGACTCATCTTCCCCTCCTTGCCAGTGGTCTTCCAAGGCTGCAAATGTGATCTTACTATTCTCTGCACAAACCCCTCATCCTGGAGGATAAAGCACAGCAAGGTCAATAGGATGAGGGTGGTTGGGATAAAGACCAAAAGCCTAACCAGATGGACCAGGTTCCTGCAGGATTGTGGCCCAGGCTGACTTCAGCCCTTCTCTGGGGCTCTCCATTCTCCTGCCCGGGCTCCGCCTGCCTTGGCAGGTGTGGGCGAAGCCACGCCCTCCTTCCAGGACTTGTTCACACACATCCCCATTTTGGGAACCCAGCCACCCACTTCCTTCCTTGGCTAACAAATGATCATCCTTCAGACCTCAATTCAAAACTCCTTCCTCAGGAATGGTTTTCCTGACATGTCATTGTCCCAAACCACATCCCACTGCTCCTGATATGTTTTCACAACACTACACGCTTCTTCATCATGGGAGGTATGACTTATTCTGAATATGTCCTCACTTCTGATTATTTGCCTTTTGTGTTGGCTTCCCAAACTGGAGCCCAAGCTCCATGAGGGTAGGGCCTGTTTCTCTTCTGATTTTCTTGTGTCCCTGGCAAATGGCACCGACTGGTGGAAATTGTTGAACAAATAAATGACAGTAGGCAGGAGGGGGAGAGCAGAGCGGGAACTCGCTGCCCCTCCCCGCTCCGCACCACCACGCCCCCGTCAGCAGGTGCGGAAGTGCTGACAATGGAATGCAGGTGCAGATGCATGAGACAGATGTGAGGCAGTGGGGGCAGCCCTGCGGGAGGCCATTGCTCTTGTCCAGGCAAGAGATGGTGAATTCTATGAGAAAGAGCAGAAGCAGAAGAGTGTGGGAAAAAAAGTCATGGCAGCAGAATTAGCCTGGTGACTCAGCAGCTCTCTGAAGAAAGGAGGGAAAATCAAAGGTGACACCAGGATTTTGCTTTCAGTCAAGTGAGGAATGAAGAAGCATCGTTAACAGAAATGAAGAGTCAGAAGAAAGAGCAGAGTCCTGAAGAGGAGTTATCAGGAAGTTTCTGATGCATTCCCTTTGAGGTTGAGAGACTCAGAGGTCCGATGGGCACATGGGATCCACGCGTTTAACATCAGAATCCATCACTTGCAGGTCCTGCCACAGAGGTGCTGGTGGGAGGTGGGGCGGACGACACCCCTGGGGACACAGGGCAGGGAGAGAGGAAGAGTCAGAGGCAGGGTTGACAGGAGGGCCGGCAGCGGTGGGTAGGGTGTGGAAGGGTCCTCTCTCGGGGGAGGTGGGGTGTCCTGCTGTCAATGGCCACCTGGAATGGAAGGGAAAATGCCTTCTGGTGAACACGCCTGATTTGAAAACCTGGCAGGAAGCTGGGCAGTCCTGGTCAGTCCATTTCAAAACCCCGGGCTAGAAGATGAGGAGGACCATGCATCTGGACCTTGGGGACACTCTGGCAAAGGACTTAAGGAGGAGGGAGGGCAGAAGTGAACATCAGGGGGACCACTGGGGGCACATTTAGATGCCTGGCCACCAAGGGGCGCTGAGAAAAGGGTCTCCCCCTCCCTGAGGTACAAGCTGAGAGGAGGGAGCTTGCACATGGAGTGAAGATAGGCAGGGTGGTGGAAACTGAGCTGGAGTCAGGGGAGGGCTCAGAGGGTGGGAGGGAGGGTTGCTAAGCACGTGCATGCGTGGGCCAGGCTCTACCTGGAGCAGGATTCCACATCTCCCCAAAAAACCAGGGACTCTGGTTGTGCCCTTCGGGTTTCTCTCCCGGGACTGTGAGTAATTTGTGATTTCCAGCAACGTAGAATGAAGTAAAAAACGGGAATCTCTAGACCAACCTGGAGTCTAAGGGCATTACAGGTCCATCTGCTTATCTGACGGTCAATGGACCCCTCTGGAATGTGAGAAGGATATTTTATGTCCACATCTTTTGTTTATGGTGTTTTGCAAAGAAAATGGGAAAGTGCAAGGTTGTGTCCAGAGAGCAGGATTTCAGGTGATGAGGGTTTCAGAGGTAAGACAGTCCCAGCTAACGCCCAGCCTGGCTGACGGAACCTTGTGGTGGCCCTCATGCGTGGCCGGTGTGCAGACGTCTGCCGCGTGCAGGCTCACAGGGTCCGGTGAGCACAGTGGAGAGGGGAGTTGCTCTTCTTGCCTCTGAGTCCTTTCCTGAAGGGATGGGAAGTCAGTTTCCAGGAATCAACTCGGGAAGCGAGGCAGGTTCTTAGCGCAGTGACCCACCTGACCGCCAAGCCTGGAAAGCTCCTATATGAAGGGACTGGTGGGGAGGCCGTGCGCGGAGTCAGGCAGGCTCCTTCGCAAGGACGGACACACAGCAGGCCTAGAATGAGGCCATGGAGAAGAACCAGGGAAGACGGCTGAGGGACTTTCTGGGACTCCAGGCAAGTCACGCCCTATGAGCAGCACTAACAGAACTGGACAGAGGAAGGGAGGTGGAGGTGGGTCTGAAGGGTGGCCGGAGGGTGGGCTGCGCCTTGTCTTGACCTTGGGCCTAAGACCACCAGGTCTTGACGTTGGTTGACTTAAAAACAAACAAACAAACTTTAAACTCGCTCTTCTTAAAAAAAATAATAATAATTATAAACCATGAAGCAAAGTAAAAGTTTACCTTCTGCTCATCCCCCTTGTTACTGAAGTCATGAAAATAAAGGAGTGAATGCAGGGTCCCTGCCTTCCGAGGGCGCGGCGGGCACCAGCAGCACCCGCTGGAGAGCCCAGGCTCACGCTCGAGGCCGGGGCCCAGACTGACGCGCCCCACATCGGAAACACAGCTTTGCCGCTTGTTCTTCGCTCCGCGTGGTGCGGTGGTCAGCGTTTTAATTAGCGGTCCACCGCCTTCCTATCACAGGGGCAGACGTAATTGCTTCATTGTGGAGGGACCTGCTAAGGCAGCCACATGGGAAAGTGCAGAGACAGATCATTCCGGGGCTTCGCTAGAGACGGTTTTGTAAATAAATCATACTTTTTAATTGCTCTGTCAGAAGGGTCCTTCTTTGAGCAAGAGGTGACTGTGGCTGGCGGTGGGGGCGCCACAGGACATCTGTCTGGTCTGGCCAAGGGCTCCCTGCACTTGTACTCAATATCCAGAGCGACCTCTCGGATTCCATGTACATAGTAACAATTAAAAGCACACAATGGCGCGACCATGTTCACCGTGACAGACGCAGGTTGGCTGCTTCCCATAACAGCCTCCCGGGCGAGCGGAACAAAGGGCCCCGGCCCATCTGCACCAGAGCTCCGCGTGCCTCCTGTTCCAAAGGCTGAGCCCCTCCTCCCGCGCCCCGGGGAGCCCCGCACAGACAAAACTCCCAGGTCCGGAGGAGCCTGGCCCTGACATTAGTATGGTAATGAATTCTGGATGCCTCTGACAGACACAACAAAGGGACGGGTTCTCCGGAAGGTAACTTAGCAGATCTGGGGACACAGCGTTCGTTGTGTGGGCTCCGTGTGGACAGTCTGGACCCACCGAGGGCCCAGGCGGGCTCCCCCGGCTTGACTCTTTCCTTCCAGAAAGGCTCAGGAAGTCCGAGGTCCTGTGGTTCTGGGTCGGAAGAGAAGTCCCGTGCTCACCGCGAGGCTGCTCGGCGCATAGCTGCTCACCACGGAGGTCAGTATGCCCTTCTGGGCAGCAGAGTCACGCCCTGTCCTCCCCGTGCGGCTGGGACGGCTACCGGCGGGCCATACTGCTCAAGCACACACCTCCCGTTTCCGTCAGAGGAGGAGAGAGAGCATCACGGTGGACTCGGGAGGAGAAGGCCCCCAAAGCCAGCACCCTTCTTGGCAGTTTCCTCCTGGGCACTGAGCTACAAACTGTGTCTCTGGTCACAATGGCAGAGACGGTCAGCGCCCCCCCGGGGGGAGGCCGGAAGCTCTGGGAGGTGCCGACGTGCGGAATTCCCAAGTAGGGAAGGTGAGCGACCCACTCAGTAAGTGGACAGGCGGATGGCCTGGCCCAGTCCAGCGGACACTGTCGCCTCTGCCTTGTCATCTCGCCCATTCTAGAATGGAATACGGCTTAGGTGAATCGCAGAGGTTGAAATGTTGGCCAGGCCGATGACAAAGGACAGTGACAATCGCTACCAAAAAACACGCCCTTGACGAGAAGGGTGGGGGGAGGAGCTGAACCTGGTGTCACTGCAAGTCACCAAACTCGGTGTCACCAGTCCTCGGCAATTAACAGCTATTATATGAACAGAATGGAATGCGCCCGGTGTTCTGACTGATGGAAAACACCCGGTCACTAGCCACTGGGGGATGCCCGATGCCCTCACCACTCTCCAGCTGCGACCCAAGTGTGTTTCCATAAAAACTCAGTGCTCTTAACAAGGAGTTTGATGGAGTGTTAACAATCCTCAGCTTCAGGTCGAGCTGTTAACCAACAAAGTCGTCATTAACTGCTGGTAATGACTGCGTTTCTTGGGATTATTGCTTAATTATGAACTTGATAGCCAGAGTCCTGCCTCCTGACTCAAAGTATTTTTCCGTCCTATTGCTCACCACAACCTTCATTTCTCCGAGGTGTATCTCTGCCAGTGGGAGTGGCAGGAGGTCCTGGGCTGTCCAGAGCCATTGCCTGCCCTGCTTGGGATGGATCACGAGGCTCCAGGGGGCCAGGGTTCTCTGCAGACAGCAAGCTCGGCAGAGCTGCTGGTAATACGTAATTTCATAAGGACGGTAGATTGAGTGTGAGCGAAAAGCAGGCTGGTCCGGTGGGGCCTATCTAAATCCCAGCTGGCTGGAATGAGTTAGGATGCACGGAATGACCCCCCAAAGCACACAGCACACACTCTTATGTCCGGGCAACGGCTTACAGGTCATGTCGGAGGGCCCAACCTCTGATGCTCTGTGGGGAAGGGGATAGACTTTCAAGGTCAAGTCACCAAAAACCAAGAGGCACAGATCCATGCAGGCGGTCGTATTTGGGACTGTTCCTGGACCCACAGCCATGATTTTCCCCCCATAAGGATGATCTTAAGTTGTACTTCCTATTTTAGATTAAATTGAGAATGTCCACAGATGAGGTACTTGTTCCTTTTTCTCAGTACCCACACTTGTGATGTACTCGACCACCGCAGGCTAACTTCTGGAGGGATATTTTTTAATGGCTTTGAAGTTTAGGACATTTCCGATTAATATTTGTGACACCTGTCTCTACAGATCACTCATTAGTTTCTACTGGGGGAGGGGTTTATCTGCCTCCCCATGGATATTATCCTTCAACTCAACAGAGTTTGCTACTCTTCCCAACCTTGTCTTTTACAAAGCACCCAACAGGCTTCGCCCCTGGGGGTTACTCTGCAAACCCCCACTGAATGATGGGGTTGCACCCATACTCACCTGTCAAATTACAAATGTCTTTTGTTTTTGGTCTTTGTGAGACAGGCCTTCATGCACCTTCCCCTACACGATGGGCATTCCCGGGGAGAGGCTTGTGTTTGTCACAGAGGAACACAGAGAACGAGTTCCTGGTGATAGGCACCTGTTGGTGATCCAAAGGGGGTTCTTGTGGCCAAAGTTAGCTCAGAAAGCCCAGCTTTTGCCTTGAGATGTCCTGAGCCCTTCATCCAGCCTCCTCCACTCTCCAGGCCTGAAGGAGCCTCAAGACAGGGTCCCTGGCAGGGAGCGGGTGACAAGCCCATCCCCTAGCTAGAGGGACACTGTGGCATGAACTCGAAGGTGATGGGCCCCTCAGGTCCCTCTCTTAGGACCTCAGTCTGGAGGGGAATCTAAGCCTTAATTGAAGAGGATTCCAAAGGCAGAATGGAGCATGGAGTCCCTCTTGTTCCTCTTGGGACTCTGTGAGGGGACTATCCCAGGCCACCCCAGCCACCTGGCACTGCAACTTCAAGGAACTGGGGAGGCCCTCAGTCGATGTCTCCTGCACCTTCCTGGGCTCTGCCAGGTGTAGACGGGGACTAAAGTCACTGAGCTTGCTGGGAGCAGGACAGAAGTTTGCTGGCGCAGGGTGAGGAAGAAGAGGGCAGACTGCCGCCCCCACCTAGGTCCTAGATGTCACTGCAGCCCGTGGAGGGTCCCTCAGAGGGGCATGGCCAAGGAGGAAGTGCCCTGGGCTCTGCCCATGTGGGAGCTACAGAGACCCAATCAGGAATGACATCAGCCCAGGACAAGCAGGTGCCAGGGGACAAGAGCTGAGCAGGGACCAGGGGGTGGGATTCTCATTCCCCAGGATGCTGACTTTCCCCACTGACCCAGGGGTACAGTCTACCCACTGCACCAAGTCATCCAGTCTGATGGCAAGAAGCAGGTGGGAGGGTCCCCAGGGCCAGACCAGTGGAGAGAGGGGATTGCTGTCGTCATCAAATCAGCCTGACCTTTACTCACGATCGGCTGTTTAGTTGATTCTGGTTCATCAAGTAGCAGGAACAACAAAATAAGTCATTAATTTTTTGGCATGTTGGATTGAATTGTGCATCGAATGGTGTACCTCTGATCCCTAATGCATGTGGTATGTGGCTCTTTGTCTACACCTCTTTACCATTGTTCCAAATCTCTATCTGCTCTCATGCTGGGATAGGAAAGGTATAACTGACATTTTCCTGTCTCTGCCCCTTATTTGTAAGAAGCTACTAACATGGATTTAGGAGAAACTATTTTGCAGACACATTTCTCCATGCCAAAATTAAATGAAAACAGTACTAAAAATGCCTTTGAATGTGTTCCACAAATTTGAAAGAATATTTATAAACCGTGCTCAGGAACACACACTCCTCGGGCCTCCCTGAGAACAACAGCTGGATTCATCATCCGGTGAAGATGGAGCTGCAGGCAGCCAGCCCTGCCCCCTGCACACCGCCCTTCACTGGCCCGCTGGTCCCCACACCTGGCCGAGAAGACTCCACCCAAACTGGATTTCAGACAATTAGTGACAGCAGTATGTGCCGTGTACTTAGATTCTTACCCTTCACAACATCAGCTAATATTGGAGTTGAATAAATATGCTATAAACACCCTGAAGGTGAAGTTAACCAGCCCCCCACTCTCTCTTTCCTCTCCCTCCCTCTCCCTGGTCGCCCCAAGCCGGCACATTTTCACAGGAAGGCAAGAGACACTTGAAGAATAGCCAGTCCCACAGACCAACAGTAGAGCTGTTTTCTGCAGAGACCACAGAAACCCTATGTTCTAGAAGGAATGGCATGGTTTCCATCAAGCGTCTCATAGCAAACAAGCATGTTAGAGCATATACTGGACATCAGACAATGAGGAGTGCATCCGCATCTCCAATCTACACACCCCCGTGCTTGTAGTTTAAAGAATTTACAAATTGTACAGACATCATGGTTACATGGGATCTCATTTATGTTAGTTAAGTCTGGAACTATGGACTTCTTTTAAATTTGCTTACATTCTAAATTTGGGTATTTTTTCCTTACATTTTCTCCATGTTATCCCCAACATCATCTGCAGCCAAAAGGAGGGCTTGCTTCTGGGCTCTTGTCACAAAAGACAGAACAGTGGCCAGATCCTTAGTATACCCCTCAGTCTGTGTGGTCGTCTGGCCCCGGGGTTGGGGTTCCTGGGGCTCTCTGGCAGGGTCAGAAGCCCCCTGCTCCTCCTTGGGCCCCTATGCAGCCCCCACTGAATGAACAAGGAGACTGAGTTCAATTTAGGATCACAACACTACATAGAAACTGAATATTAAAATATTTATGTAGAGCCATGTAACATTTCTTCTCTTGTGTGATAACCATGATAGAAAACACCCTGCATTTTTTGGAATACCCAACTTTTTAAAAAAGTAAAACATTTCAAGCATTTCAGATGCAAGGGAATTATTTTTAAGGGTAATCATTGGCCTTTCTCTTCTCTTACATTTATTTCACATTTCCTAATACCCTACAGGGTAATGGTAGCATACGGCATGCTTGTCTCAACTGTAACATGAGGGACAAAGGCACATGGGTACTATTATTGTGGGATTAATAGCAGCCTATTAATTATTGATTGAGGGATTTTCTGATCTCTTGAATCATATAACATTATGTTTCATAAAATTATGAGACAGAGCAAGATTTTCGTTCTTTGACATTGAATAATAAAACTACACACTGGTACATAACTTGAAGTTATGCAGTCACAAAGTTTTCAGGAAATATTAATGTTTTAATGAAAAAGCAAACCAGCAAAATTAGCTACGTTGAGAATATGAGAACTCTATGCTTTCAACCCTATTAAAATGATGCTTATTGTATAAATGCTAAAATACCATCAGGAAGGAGTACCTATGGTCACAAGGGATACTGTTAGCTACTGCCTCATTCTTTGACCTTATATCCCATTTTGCTGAGGATCTCAAATGTGACTTGGAAACAAATTCATAAAATATGATTTCATTACATGTACTGTCTGAAAAATAACACAATAACCATCTTTAAATACCAAATTTAAAACTTGACCAAGGTGCTTATACTGGATGCCAGGGTTAAAGGCTAAAATCATGAAACTCGTAATTCTGAGATTCTGACATAGACTACACAGAATTATAGTCTATGTCCTAGATCTAAAGGACCCTAGGATCTCATAAACCAAGAGAAATAAAACGACAAATGAGTAGCAATGTTTTCCTTCCATGCATGCCTCCCAGGAATGTACAAAGCCCCTGGCTTCTGCAGTAATTACCCATCATGCCAAGTCTTTGACCAGACGCTGACACCCCCAGGAGCCCGGCTTCAGCTTCCACATGGCTGACAGTCCCCTGGGATCTAAGTTCTGGAGGCCAGAGACGGTCCCCCATGCCTGGGACAGCCCTCCTCACACACAGGAGCCACCTGGTAAGATAGCTATCGAATGACTCCATGGAGCTGGAAGAAGGAAGGAAGGAACCAGCTTCCACTGGTTGCTTGGAGCTGATGGCATTCTTCCTGTAACTGTGGGGGAGCCCCCAATTCCCAGCTGCTCTTCCGCTGCCACTCTTTGTTGAGGCCAACAATAATTGGGGTTGGAAGACATAAATCAAGTAAGTATCGGAACAGAAATTAAAGTCCAAATTAGATAAATAGATTGAAAGAAGATGCCTTCCCAACTGTAAATGAGATCACCTTTGGGCCCAGACTCATTGCATCCTGGGATACTGAAAGAAGGTAGGAAGGGCATAATTTGTGTAGTGCAAAAGATCTTGAGCAGCCACAGGGTGGTAGAAGGCAGGGGGAGACTTCAGAGGAGGAGGCATAGTCTCAATTCTACACGAGAGGAAGGCAGACTTGTTAGCTATAGTTCAGAGAGCCGGACATCTGCGCTGGGTCAGAGGTGGACCTGGGGACGGCCCGGGAGCACGAGGACAGGGAGTCCCTAGAGTCAACCCAGGCTCACCAAGGTGTAAGTCAGGTAAACTTCATCTTCTTTTGGGACAAAAGTAATGGATTTCTAGATGAGGAACATAACATAGACATAGCTGAGTGTAGACATCAGCAAAGCAATTGAAAGTATCATGTTCTTTTCTTCTGGACACAGGGAGAAAAATAGATAGCATGTTAATGCACTTTAGATCACTCACTAGTTCAAAGACAATCTCCCAAGATGTGGTTTATTGTCTCTAGGCCATGCTACCATTTCCCATCATGATGCTGTGGACACTGAGGTCAAGCCACCCGAATTTTCTGCATGGCATAAATCTTGAAGTAATAATAATTTTGCTGCGTGATAGAATATCCAAAACATCTCTACAGCTTAGACAGTGAGCTACATTGAACACAATGGCAACTGCCAGGAGTAGATGCAGCCCATAGGATCCCAGTGGCCCATAGGTGAGCCGTGCTCAGACAGCTCCGGGGCCTGGGATGAAGGTCCTTCCCAAGGTCACTGCTCTGAGAAAGCTGAGCTGCCCCGGACTTCATGAACTGAGTACGTGCTAAAGCCAGGGCTCACTGCCCAGGTCAGAGCTGCAAGGCTGTGCTGGGTCCCATGCTCCGACTTTAAGAGGAGCAAAGATGAATCCTATCCAGGGAAGAAAAGAATGGGTAAAAGAACTCAAAAACAGGTCAGAAGAAATCAGGCCTGTGTGGCTTCAGAGAGGGAAAGACTTGGTAAAACTCTGGAAAAGCAAAACACAGAAAAGGACCCCCGTATCTGAAACAGGTTGTGTCAAAAATAGACCAGCTCGATTCTGGGCAGTGCCGAGAGTTAGTGCCAGAGGCAACCACTGGGCGCCACACAGAGCGATTTTGGCCTAGATAGGGAAAAATGAAGAGGACTGACTGAAGATAGATTGACCACTTTCAAAGGCAGTGGCTTCATGGTCTGTGAAATGTTTGGGACACAGCTGCGGCTCCCTTGCTGGAAGGTTCTTGAAAATCATTTCATCACTGGCTCGGTCCTTCATCTAGATCTGTGGTTTCCAACGTGGTAGAAGGTGTGGCACCAGCACTGGGGATGGGGCCAGTCCAAACCGAGGTGCGCCCCAGCTGTGAAATACCTACCAAATTCCGAAGACTCGACATACACAAAAAGAAAGCAAAATATCGAATTGGTATGTTTTTATAATGATTGCATACTTAATTGATAATATGGTAGCTCTATTGGATTGCATGAAGTCCATTAAAATAATTTCACTTTTTTTTTTAATTGGGACTACTAACGTATTTAAAACCACACGCAAGGCCTACGTTTAGCACTGGTCTGTGTAATTCAACAGAGCGCTGGTCTAGACCCTAGCTCTTCAGAAATGTGATGCTTGCTTAGAGGCAACAACCTTACCTGAGAGCATGTGAGAAATTCAGGATATCCAGCTAACCTGAGACCCACTGAATCAGAATCTGCATTTTAACATGATTTGAGAAACACTGTTCTAGACTATCATTGCTCCCCAACATCTTTTAAAGTAGGGAAACCTTTTATTTAGAGGAAATCAAGGTGAAAGGATTTTATTAAATAAGTCACTGGGGGGGTGCTCTTTTTCTGTGGCTTGTGGACAGTCTTTCTTGGTGGCTTCTCTCACCTCCACTCACCTTACCCTGGGTCCTGTTCTCTGGAGTTAGGTGTGGTTTGAAAACCATTGGTCTGTTTGTGTTTATGGTCTCTAAGGTATCTCAGATTCAGAAATACCCAACATTTTATAATTCAGACTTGCATTCCACTTTATCAGAAACAAAATGGCAAGCCCTCCATGAGTGTGGACATGGTCTCATGGCCTCCTCAGAAGCTTGTCCAGTTCACTGGCTGTCAGCCTTGTCCAATCACCAGAGTCATTAGAGAATTTTATTCTTAAATTCAGTTCCCTTTGAATCAGAATTGCCGATGGTAGTAAGTTAGCAATCTGTTTCTTTAACATCTCTTTCGGATGAATTTAACAGAACTACAGGGCATTCTGCTACAGCCTTCATAAGAGCAGGACCATCTCTCGCAAGAGATCGTTTTGATTGAGTTATTCTCATAAAGGCTTCAACTCTCTGTCTTTAGGCATTACTCAGTTTTTGCTTTGTATTTTTAATTCTCTATTTTCTAAACTTCTAAAAAAAAAAAAAACAAGTAGGGAATGTTGACTATGGCCTGATTCTACTGATCTAAGAAAACCCTAACCAAAGCTATAAGCTTATCACTCTACTGTGAATAATTTCCCTAGAGAAATTAGAGTGATGGGGCACCTGGGTGGTTCAGTAATTTGAGCAGCTACTCTTGATTTTGCTCGGGTCATGATCTCAGGGTTGTGAGATCGAGCCCTGCTTTGGGCTCTGGGCTTAGTGGGGAGTCTGCTTGAGATTCTTTCCCCTCTGCCCCTCCCCACTGCTGTCTCTCTCTCTCTTTCTCTCTCTCTCCTCTCTCTCTCAAATAAATAAATCTTAAAAAAAAAAGAAATTAGAACAAAAGATTTATTTTGGAAAGGGCTCTGTGTGTGTGTGTGTGTGTGTGTGTAGGGCTGCCTTGAGTAGGAGAGATATTTTGTATTGTCTTAAAATGATTTTTTAAAGATGATTTTATATAAATATAAAAATATAAGGGTAAAAGAAAATTTTGCACTTATACAGTAAATTAGCTTGGCATCTTATTGTAACTGGAAGTGAGTCCTTAAAATAGAAGAGGGAGGAAGTAAGAGTGCACATAACTATTCCCGAACACTGGCTCGTATGACTACGCCCCACCACCACCGTCAGGCAGTTCTCACCAAACCAGTTGGGAAGAAGACCAGACCCTTCCTATGAACACTGTCTCCCCTTTGAATTTATGCTTCAGTTTGTACCCAGGAGCTGAAACAATGACCCAAATAAGTGTGCACGGGATGGGGAAGGAAAAATATGGAATGGGTCCGAGTCCTTGCAGTCGGATGCCCGTGGTGGAATGGCTTTGGTGATGAGGTCGCTGTGACAGGACTTCCTAGCAGAAGCAAACTCACAAGAGCCATTGGTGAGGAAGGCGGGGACTAACTTTTAAGTGCATATTGTTAGAAGAAAATTGATCCCGGACATTATACGGAACTGATACATTATTGAACACTACATCTGAAACTAATGATTTACAATAAGTTGGCTCATTGAATTTAAATGAAAAAAAGAAAATTGATCCTGACATTTATTAAAATGGTGAAGAAGACTTCATTCAGGGCTGCCATGCAGAGAAAAAGGGCGGGGTCCACGCTGAACCCAGCAAAGACAGGCGGGAATTCACAGCCAGCAAGTGGGATGGGGGGAGGGCAGGGGACGGAGATTACTACATAGACAGGGAGGGTAGGGGAGTCTTGCCAAAGTGACTTAGGAGGATCCTTGCCACCACCGGGCTGGGCAGGCCACGGTTAAGGCCTGGTCAGGAAGAGGGCCCCAAGGAGCCTGTCTGTAGTTTGGTCAAAGAGAGTCTGTCTGTCCATAGCCACATGAAACCCAGTGTGGTTGTATACAAAAAGACCTAGGCTCTATGTCTTAAGGACTGAAAGAAATAGATACTGTTGTCTTTGATGACTCAGGAGTTGTTTAGGGAAACTGGAAAGTCCCATGGTGAGCAGTAGCATGGGTCATAAATGAAGCAGGGACCCAGGTAAAAATGAAGACACAGAATGTGTGTCTCCCTGCACCACCTGACCTCCCAGCAAAGATCTCTGGGCACAGCAGTAAATGTGCCCTCGCCTGACCCGTCTGGGAGCAGAGCTGGAAGCCAGGTGGACAGGGACAGCCAGGCCACATGTGGCCTGAGCCATCATGGAACCCCAGGCCCGGGCGCCTGGGATGCTGGGCACCAGCTCTGGGAGCGCACCAGGCCCGCTGCCACTCTCGCCCAGGGAGCACCTTCGTTAGCACCTGTCTCCAGGTCTGGGCTTCACGATCGGCAGTCTCCCCGCACGGGCTTTACCATTCTTATGTCCTAAGCCTGGTATCATCCCTCCTCACATGTTCTGTACCCATTGCGTGATTGAAAAATCCTCCCTGGGCGTCATCTGAAGATGAATGCAGCTGCCCCGTGGGATCTCACTGGAACCCAAGTATTGCTCAACTCCACTACAAATGTCAGGGAAAGAATGGTCAGCTTGAGAAATGCCAAATGTGCCAATGATGGTTGTTCTCCTGTCAGCTCCCACAGGCTGGTGTTCTGCACAACCTTTGCTTCTAGAAAATAGGCTTTTCCTCTTGGGTGTTGGAAGGCAGAACTAGGGCAAGTGAGTAGGTAGTAGAGGAAATCAAGCTCAGAGGGTGTTTGTTTTTAAAGCGGCAAATCAATACTAACAACATAGTAAACCTAAAGTCTAGGCAGTAAACCTAAAGTCTAAACCTTGGTTTCTTCTGCACTGGGCTGCAGGGAAAAGGGGTAAGACACAGCCCCGGCCCTCCTGTCTCCCACTGCAACTGGAGAGCCAGTTAAGAAAACTCTTCTTCCAGGTGACAGGTGATATACAGAAAGGATAGTGAAAAATCCAGCTCAAAATGTCCTGGAAGGGTTCCCAGAGGAGTTGCTGTCTGGACACAGATGAGCCATTAGGTGTGGCCGGAATGAAGAGGAACGGCAGGGCGAGGCTGGAGGGGGTGGGGTTGCTGAGCAACCAGGATGTCCTCCTGTGACCACAGGGAGCCATGCACCCTTCTGAAGATCTTCTCTCTTTTTGATAAAGAATCTAGTCTAACCTGAGATGGAGCACAGCTGGGGTGGCCCCCTCCACTCCCCTCAAGGATTTATTGCAATGGGGCAATGGGCAAGGACACGTGTCCTGGGGAAGGAAGGAGGGACGTGGAGGAAGACCCTTGAGGGAAGCGAAGGAACCTTCCCGGATGATGGGTGATGGAGAAAGGGAGGACAGGGGTAGCTCCGAGGCTCTAGCATGCTCCATGGCTGAGGAAAACAGGTAAGGAGCAGGCTTGTTTGCAGTAAGTGTCAGAGTCTGGGGGACATACAAGGCAAGGGGATAGGAGTCAGGTTTCTAGAACCAGGTCATCATCAGACCGCATGAGGTATCTGAGGACATGAGCGCCTGAGAGAGCTCAGAGCCAATGACGAAAGAGCACAGAAGCCAGGGAAGATGGAAAGGGAAAAGGACAAGCACAAACTGGGGAGTGTGCAGGAGGAGGGGCATCGGCATGGGGCTGAGGGGCTGGGGTGCATGTGGGGTGTGGGGGGTACTGGTGTCCCCGATGCCGACCGGCATAGGTGGGAGGAGGACAGGGGAGGGAGGGCCGAAATCCACTTGGGGAGCACAGATTACCTCTTAAAGGAAACTGGCAGCAAAGGGATTGAGGTGAGCCAGGGTTTGAAGAGAATCAAAGACAAAGAATAAAGATGTCCCCCATTTACAGTAGGTTACACCTAAGTGTTCCCTGAAACAGAAGGATCCAGTGGCAAAAGAAAAATGGGATACAGGAAGGAGTAAATAGGGCGTATAAAAATAATAATGTCATTTTCTTCTTACCTGGTTTGTTCAAGAGAAACATCTTGAGCTATTTATTTTTTTTTTTTCCTCTAGGACTTCCACAATATTGAAAAATCTCGTGATGGGGGTGAGAAGCTGTCCATGTGCTCTGCTTGACAAAGACATGACCCGACTCTAATGTTGCTTTTAAGAACCTCTCATGGGCTGTTTATGGGAGACTGTGGCCCTCAGACTTAACTCATGAGAGAAACGCATACTTTGCAGGGACCACGAGCGTGGGGCTTTGAATTAAAATGCCTAGGTTTCACACCTGTCTCTGTTTCTCCTCCCACCCCAGCCTTATAGAGATTTAACTCACATATAACAATATATATGTTTAGGGTGTATACATGTTGAGTTGATAAATTTATATACATGTTGATACAATGATTCTAATCATAGTTTAGCTAACACCCCCATTGTGTCACTTAATTCCAAGTTTGTTTTTCTTTTTTTGTGGTGAGAACATTTAAGATCTACTCTCTTAGCAACTTTCAACTATATAATAAGAGTATTATTAGCTATAGTCACCATGCTGCACATTACATCCCCAGAACTTACTCTTTTTAGAACTGGAAGTTTGTGCTCTTTGACCAAGAACTTCCCCTTTCCTGAACTCCCCAGGCCCTGGCAATCACCCTTCTAGTCTCCATTTCTTACATGTGACGTTGGGTAAAGCATTAGCTTACTGTGTGCCTCAGTTTCCTTATCTGTAAGATGGAGTCGTTGGGAGAAGCACTTAGTTAATGTATGCCTCTAAAGGGTTATCATGTGAATTTAAGGGGAATGTATTCATCCAATACCACGGAAGCATGATCTGACCCCTAAGTATTAACCTCTGTTGTTGCCGTTAATGCATATCATGCATTCAATAACTCAGTTTCTAGTTCTGCAGGGACCCATTTTTTCACTATCTACTTATGTGATCAGTGATTTCCTTTAACATTTCCCTCTTCCCCTAAAAAAAGCCTGGGTATCTCTTGATAATTATTTAATGTTATTGTGGCATTTGTTGCCACCAGATCTTAGAACAGAAATTTGTTGCTAATTGAATTAGACATCAGTTTGGAAAATGTGTTTCATACAATAATTGCCAACATCGTGACATTTTTTTCTGGGCAGTGAATAGGGTGAGACCCCCTTAATCCGAGTTGAATGTGAATACACTATAGGGCCAGAAGAACTATCCAGCTCTCCTTTTAAATGAAAACATTGAGATGTGAAGGAGTTGACTACCTTTCCCAGTGCTAAATTCTATTCAAGTACCAGGTCCTAGGTGGCATTTCATTGGAGTATCACTTCCCCCCATTCAGAACATGCGCATTTTGCCACACCTAGATATTCATCAACTCAACTATCCGCAGTGTCCCCAGTCCTCTTTGGGAAGATCATCCCCACCTAGGTGGGACAAGGGCAGTGGGGAATTTCCTCCTTCCTCCTCTCAGCCACAGGGGAAGCTCCAGACCATTCCTCCTCTGCTAGCTTGCTTGCTCCTGCACTCTCCTCAGTGAGCACCATGGTCTGCAGGCTCCTTGAACTCCAAGATCATACTGTTCTATATTGGAAGATTCTCTGCAAACCCCCACCTTTCTATTCCACTGCCTCTCTTGTGATTATTATTTTCCCTGCTGCCTCTCTTGTGATTATTTGGATAGCCCCTTCTCAACCTGTCTCTTTACCAGACTGTTTATTTATCGCTTTGAAAGCTTTCCACTTACTGGCCCCTCTGGTCTTCCCAACACATTTGACCGCATTGACCTCTTGTGCCCCTTCCTGTTTAGAATACCTGGAATGAATTCCAGTTGCAGAGACACCGACCGTTCTTAACTAACCCACTTACCCCAGATTTGCTGCTGCTTCATTACATTTAAACTGGTTGTTGGATCAGCATTTCTATTAATAGTGAAACAGGAGTGATGGAGTGATGATGGTCCAGTAGTAATTGCATCTCTCTCTCTCTCTGGTGACTCTTGCTTGATTACAGCTGCTAATGTGTGGGATCCTATAAGGTTTTTTGTTTTTGATTGATTGTTTTTTGTTTTGTTTGTTTGCAGAAATTGCTGAAATCTGTTTTAAAGTATCTTTAAAAAGTTTGTCCTTCTTCAATCTGCATGGTTTTTAGCCTAATCAATAGAAGTGTAATTAAAAAGCCACATGGACAAGGCGTTGGTCTTGCTGAAGTTTTTCTCTACAAACAAAGCAGAAAAAACATCTACTTTCTCTAAAAGTCATAGCAGTTCCCAAACATCCTTAGAGGAGCTCCAGGTTTTGATTTTCTATTCACACCATCCCATTGCCCCAGGTATTAGTGACTGCCTTCCCGCGCTGCTCTATTTCCTGTCCTGCTCATAAGCTGTTATCTCATCTTCGAGAAGTTGATTCTTCGTGGCTCACGCTGCGTATGTTAAACTCTAGTTTTTCAAATTAATTTTAACCTAGACCTTCCACTACTTTTGAACATAGATTAACCATTGATAATGTTATTATAAACACATCTACAAATCTCTTCTTATGGTGATTATTTTATTACCATTTAAATATGCCAATGTATATATAAATTAATTAAAGTGATAATGTTTATAACTAAACACTTATAATGTTTAATGCCTCAAACACATTTTGCGGAGTGCATTAACATATTGACCTTAAGTGGAAGTGTTTTATATTAGGTTTGGGAAGTGAAGGTTTAAATATGTTCACCCCATGTATTCATTCACTGAATAAAACTTCAATATAATGTTGGAAAGTGTTGGTAGGGAAGATGAACAGAGGGTTTGGGGACCCAGAGAAAAGGAAAGAGTAGTGACTTATTGTGCACACATGACAAACAACTGCATGAAAGACCATGCTTTCCTCTGGAAATATTCAGGGAATTCTAAGACAAAGATCTAGCTAGTAATGACTGCTTTGTTTGGAGACTGCAATTCTTGGGTCTCTAAGTGTTCCTTGAAGACCGTGGGCCTTAGACAGGCAACTGGACTTGAATACAACGACTTGACGTTACTGAATTTTGAAATGTAGGTTGTGGCAGGTGTTAGCCATCTGGTTTGAAGGGATTGGTGAGAGGCCTTTGTAAGGTGTCACCAGTCCCCTTGATGTGACCCAAACTTCACCCTTGTGGACCTGTGGGGCCCTGCCCTGCCCCCCAAACACCATACCTAAGAAGCACAAGGACTGGGTCCTGGAAGGGGCACCCCAGGCAAGCCAGGAGACACCCAGGCTTTGTTGCTGCAGGTAGGAGGACAACAGAGGTGGGTCTAGCTGGACTATGGAGGGTGGGACCCTGCCCACGTGCCATCCTCTGTGGTCAGCAGGGCAGGCCCTGCTGGGGATAGTGGGGGTGGAAGCAAGTTACCCTTTCTGACTGCATCACTGGAACATCTCTTTTGGCTCTTTCTGAGATGATGTTCCCCTAAACTCCTGCCTCTCTTAGACAGGCTTGGAGGCCCTCCATGGTCCACAGCCTTCTCAGTATCCAGGGACCGCCTCCTGTCATCAATATGCCCCCTCTGCCTCTTCACGTTCTCGCGGTGTAACTCAAATCCAACACTGCCCTTGAACGCCTTGTGTGCCTTCCAATCCAGCTGCTTTACCTTGCTTTTCTCTCTCCTAAGAATGCTCTTTTTCTATCTCTATTTTTCACTGGGATCCACAAGTTTAAATACATAAACCCAGAGGATGGCTGCCGCCTCCCCCAGGACTGGTGGGCAACCATCCTACTCTGCAGAAATGATGACCTTGAAAGTGGCCCCTGATGAAAAAATAAGAGGAATTCCACCAGAGTTGGGCCACGGAAGCTCAGAGCCCACTGTGTCCTTGTGGGGGAGAAAGACGAGGCCAGAGTGCAGGGCATGCGAGGTGGGTCCTGTGGCCCGAGACTAACAGGACACTGAGAAGAAGTGCTTTGTGAGCTCTTCCTGGGATGTGTATGTTATGGTCGAGCTCTGGGAGTCAGTGCCAAAGGGTTCCAGGTAGAGACACGATGAATGCAGAAGTCTGTGTGCGGCCTGAAGAGAAGGCTGCTGAGGGCAGGAGGGCCAGCAGGCTAGAAGGGCCCAGCTTGCCATACTGCTCTCTGTGGTCACAGAGCTTTGTCCCTTTCCCCTACATGTGGACATTTCTGTGTGTGATTTCCAATAAGAGGGGAGGTTCCTTGAAGGCAGGCACTTCTGTGTCCTGTCCTTTGCAGCACAGAGCACACTTCTGATGGCTGCTCTCTTGGGTGAACACGGTGAGTCTGTAGAGAAGAGGGATGGAGGTGCTGGAGGAAGAGATCAACCGGGTTAGTAGCAGTCCAAGTATTTTTAAGAAGGAGATTTGACAGTTCAAATAACTAGATTCTCTCTGAATTTAATAATTGCCTGGGGATTCTTTTCCTCCCACATGTCTCAGAAAAATCAAAATTTCCTGCAAGCAGTTAATAAGTAAATGATTCCTTGATCTCTGACCATAGCTGTTTGAATGCCTGAAACCTTCCTTGAGCCCTTGGTAGTTTCTCTCCTGGTCAACAGTTGTAACTTCTTAAGGACACTTAAAAAGTCATTTCTAGCCAAGGGCTCCATTTTCTACTCCCAGAATATTATCAGAGAAGCCTGAGAAAAGTCACATGAGGGATCTACCCAACCTGGGAAGCTTCGACATCTGGCCATAGTCACATGCTGGGTTAATCCAATTATATGGGAATGGTAGTTTTTAAAGAAAACAAAATTCATGCTGAGTTTTGGCAGAACACTTATCACAGTAGATGAGAGACTCCTTTTTAGAAATCACTGGCCCTGGTCATGTAAGTAATTGAGTTTAAATAAACTGGTGCTTTGGAGGTGAACAGTTCAGTTGGCACACGGTGCTACTTGACAGAAGTGTTCATGTAACTGGGAAGGGTACAGCCCCCCTGAGAGCGCTTAAGCTAGTGCTGGGGACCCTGATTCTCAAGCTGCTGGTTGACTGTCCTTGTTCAGTTATCTTCACTTCTGTGACTCCTCCCCAACTTAGAAATGCTATTATCTGGAGGCTTCTGACTTATTTGGTTTAGCTACATAGAGACAGTACCGTAAGTGCCAATAACGTAGCTAGGCCAGGAGGGATACTGTCAGCATCTAGGTGAAATGAGGTCCTGCAGCTACAATCCTAACCAAATGAAAGCTTCTGGGTGGTGGCTTCCTTCCACCCATCTCTCTGGTTCCAGCTTATCATCATCATCATCATCACTGCATGTTTTCCTACCGAAGAAGTTCTCACCAACTTCCATAGAAAGATTGAATCAACAATTAGATTAAATCATGCATTTTGTTTTAGAATAGTTTTAAATTTACAGAAATATTGCAGAGATACAGTAGACAGTTTCCATATGTCTCAACCGACTTCCCTTTATATTTAACATCGCTCCTTAATATTCTAGATTTACCACAATTCGAGAGCCAATATTTATACGTGACTATTAACTAAAGTCCACTTTAGTTCATACGGACATTCTTAATTTTCCCTAAAACCATTTCTGTGTTCCAGCGTCCCATTCAGGATACAGTATTTTCTTTAGTGATCTTGTCTCTTTAAGCTCCTCTTGGAGGTGACGGCTTCTCAGACAGACTGTCCTTGTTTTTGATGACCTTGACAGTTTTGAGGAATGTCAAGTGGTCAGTCAGACAGTTGGTGGAATATCCTTCTACTGGGATTTATGGATGTTTTCCTCATGATTAGGCTGGGCTTAGGAATTACCAAGAAGAACACTCATTAAAGTTTACTCCTTGCTGTAAATTTCTGTAGGTTTTGATAAATGCATAACATCATGTGTCTACCATTACAGTATGATACAGAATATGTATGGTATTTGTTAAAAAAAAATCCCTTGTCTTCACCTATCTGACCCTCCCACTTCTGGAACCCTTGGCAACCAAGGGTTTGTTTTCCATCGGTTCTTTGTAATTTGCTTTTTCCAGAATGTCATTCAAATGGAATCATACAGCATGTGCCATTTTCAGACTCCCTTCTCTTACTAACCCACATGAATTTAAGAATCATCATGTCTTCACATGACTTGTTACTTATTTTGTTGTTGCTGCCCAATGATAGTTCTTTGTTTGGCAAAACCACAATTCATGTATTAATTCACATATTAAAAACACCTTGCTTCTTTTCAATTTTTAACAATTATAATAAAAGCTGCTATACACATTTTTATGTAGGCGTTTGTATGAACACAAGTTTTCAAATCAGTTGGCTAAATCCCTGGTAGTGTGACTGCTGGATTGTATGGCAAGAATGGTTAACGTGGAAAGAAACCAGCAAACTGCCTTCTAGGTAACTGTGCCATTTTTCATTCCCGCCAGATGAATGAGAGTCCCCAGTGCTCCACATCCTCACCAGCAACTTCTCCCTGTTTTAGGGTTTTCGTGGTTCTGATAGGGGTATCGTGGTAACTTTTAATTCCCTGAGGACATCAGATGTTGAGAATCTCCTAATATGCTTCTTTCCCATCTGACTTTGTCCTCTGGTGAAGTTTCTGTTCATACAGATGCCCATTTTTGTTTGTTTTTTAAGTTTTGAGTTTTAAGAGTTCTGTAAGCATTTTGGATATAAGTACTCCACCAGATATGTGTCTTGCAAATATTTTCAACCAGTCTGTGACTTCCCTTTTCTTTCTCATAACAATGTCTTTCATAGAACAAAAGGATTTAATTTTAATCAATTCTAACTTACCATTTTTTCTTTCATGGGTGGTGTTTTTTGTTTGTTTCTAAAAACACATCACCAAGCTCCAAGTCAGATATATTTTCTCATTTTTTTTTCTTTAAGAAATGTTAAGACGTCTACATTTTACACCTAAGTCTATCATCCATTTAGAATCAATTTTTGTGAAATGTGTAAATTCTATGTATGGTTCTTTTTCTCTCTCTTTACCTGTAATGTTCCATTGTTTCAACCTCATGTATAGCAAATGTTATCCTTTCTCCATTAAGCTGCCTTTGTGTCTGTATCAAAAAATCAGTTGACTATAATTGCATAGGCCCATTATTGGGCTCTCTCTTATGTTCCATTGATCTGTTATCCATTATTCCATTGGTAGAAGGCTTTCTTGCTTACTGTTGCTTTATAATAAGCCTTGAGATCAGATGGCATGAGTCATATGAGGCCCCAACTATTTTTGTTTCTTCAGTCTTGTGTTGACTATTTTTGGTTTATTGTCTTTCCATATAAACTTTAGAATAAATTTGTTGATATATACCCACTAGGGTGCAGACATTTTTATTGGGATCACAATGGTATTGAATCTACACATCAATTTGGGAAGATTGACAAAATTGAATCTCCCTGTCCATGAACACAAAGTAGTTCTCCATTTACTTAGATCTCCTTTGCTTTATTTCATTAGTGTTTTATAGTTTTCCACATACATATTTAGATTGTTTTATGCCTAAGTATTTCTCCCTTTTTCGTGCTATTGTAAATGGTATTGCTTTATAATTTAAAATTCCAATTATTCACTGGTGACATATAGGAAAACAGTGACTAATTCATATTGACTTTACTATATTCACTTATTAGTTCCAGTAGTTTTTTGTTAAATTTGGGGCATACTATAAATCAATCATGTCATCTGAAAATAACACTAGTTTTGTTGTTTTCCTTTCGCATCTGTATCCCTTTTTTTTTTCCATATTGCACTAGCTACAATTTCAGTACCTAGAAGTTGTGAGAGAGGACATCCTTGCTTGTTTCTGACATTAGGGGGAACGGTCCCGAGTCTCACCATTAGGTATGAGGCCATCTGGACTTCGTATGGTGCTTCTTGTTGTTTGTCAGCATTTGCTAGTGTCC
Source organism: Mirounga leonina (assembly GCF_011800145.1). Taxonomy (NCBI): domain Eukaryota; kingdom Metazoa; phylum Chordata; class Mammalia; order Carnivora; family Phocidae; genus Mirounga; species Mirounga leonina. Next base: position 2,681,759 of record NW_023270865.1, on the reverse strand, counting down.
TTCATCAGTTTGAGGAAATTCTCTCCTTTCTTAGCGTGCTTATAGATTTCACCTTGAATGGATGTTAGGTTCTGGCAAATGCTTTCTCTACATCAATTGGCATGATTATGTGATTTTGCTGCTCCAGTCTATTGCTTTTGTGGATTATATTAATTAAAGTTTGAATGTGGAACCAAGCTTGCACACCTAGAATAAATCCCATTTGTTTGTGACACAGTATAAGCTTCATTGGTCTTTTCAAGGAATCTTTAAATTGTATTGTTTTTCTCTATTGTTTTCCTGTTTTCAATTTCATTGATTTCTGCTTTGATTTTTATTATTTTCTTTCTTTTGCTTTCTTTTTAGGCTTAAAATATCCTATTTCTCTAGATTCCTAAAATGAAAGCTTAGGTTTTGTTTTTATTTTGTATCATCTTCTTTTCTAGTATAAACAGGTGTGTGGGGGGAATGGCAGATGACAGATAGATGATAGATAGATGATAGATACAGATATATAAGTATAAATATCAAATTCTCTCTAAGCACTGCTTCTGTGTCATCTCACACACTTTGATCATTGTATCTTCATACTTACTTAGTTCAAAATATATTTTTCATTTCTGTGAAGCCTGCATACTTGACCCAGACATTATTTTGGCAAGTACTGTTATTTTTTTTATTATTTTCAGTTAGCCACTGTATAGTGCATAATTAGTTTTTGATGTAGTGTTCAATAATTCATTAGTTAAGTATAACACCCAGTGCTCATCACAACACATGCCCTCCTCAATACCCATCACCCTGTTATGCCCTCCCCCCACACTCCTCCCCTCTGAAACCCCCAGATTGTTTCTCGGGGTCCAAGTCTCTCAGACTATCAGGTTTGTCTCCCTCCCTGATTTCTCCCCTTTTGTATTTCCCACCCTTCCCCTATGGTCCTCTGTGCTATTGCTTATGTTCCTACATATGAGTGAAACCATATGATAATTGTCTTTCTCGGCTTGACTTACTTCACTTAACATAAAACCCTCCAGTTCCATCCATGTCAGTGCAAATAGTGAGTATTCATCCTTTCTGATGGCTGAGTAATATTCCATTGTATATATGGACCACATCTTCTTTATCCATTCGTCTGTTGAAGGGCATCTCAGCTCTTTCCACAGTTTGGCTATTGCGGACATTGCTGCTATGAACATTGGGGTGCATATGGCCCTTCTTTTCACTACATCTGTGTCTTTGGGGTAAATACCTAATAGTGCAATCGCTGAGTCATAGGGTAGCTCTATTCTTAACATCTTGAGGAACCTCCATACTGATTTCCAGAGTGGTTATACCAGCTTGCATTCCCACCAATAGCGTAAGAGAGTTCCCCTTTCTCCACGTTTTTGCCAACACCAGTTAGAATGGCAGAAATTAACAAAACGGGTATTGTTAAATTGTTAATAATAATTGGAGATTTCCAACCATCTTTCTGTTATTTATTTCTAATTTGATTCCATGTGCTCTGAGAACATTGTAAATTTACAATATTTTAAATTTGTGAATGTGTGCTTGTGACACACAATATGGTTTATCATGGCGAATGATCCACATCAGCTAGAGAAGAACATGTATTCTGCTGTTGTTTGGTAGAACATTCTATGAAAATCAATTAGAAAAAGTGGATAAATAATGCTATTTACATCATGTATATCCCGACACATTTTCTTTCTGCTTTAATCTATCTACCTATGACAGAGAAGTGTTAAAATTCTCACGTAAGTGTGCTGACATCTACTCCTCTTTTTAGTGCTATCAGTTTTGCTTTACGTATCTTGATATCCTTCTGCCAGGTGCATTTAGACCCCTTTATTGGATAGAGCCCTTTATCATTGTGTAATATACCTCTTTATCCTTGATATATATCCTTGTTCTCAAATCTGCTTTGCTTAAAATAAATACAGCTGCTCTGACTTTCTTTTAGTTACTGTTAGCCTGGTATATCTTACTCCATTCTTTTAACTTTGTTTTAGCTCTACACTTAAAGGTGATTTCTTTAGACAATAAAGAGGGCTTTTTTAAATCCACTTTTTAAACCCATTCTGACAATCTCTGTCCTTAATCCATCAATTTAGACCATTCTTATTTATTTATTTATTTATTTATTTATTTAAAGATTTTATTTATTTATTTGACAGAGAGAGAGAGAGAGAGCCCAAGCAGGCAGAGTTGCAGTCAGATGGAGAGGGAAGAAACAGGCTCTCCACTGACCAGAGAGCCGGATGTGGGGCTCAATCCCAAGACCCCAGGATCATGACCTGAGCCAAGGCAGCCGCTTAAGGGACTGAGCCATCCAGGCGCCCCTAGACCATTCATATTTAAAGTGGTTGTTGCAACTGGATTGATTTTTCCCATATATGTACTTACTGTCATTTGCTCTATTTGTTCTTTGCTCATTTCTTCCCCTCTTCCTCTGTCCTCTCTGGTTTTAATTGAACATTATATGATTCCATTTCATTTCCTCTCTTAGCAAAACTTAGCATTTTATCTCTCTTATATTCCTTTTTAAAAACTTTTTTTGCGTTTGGTTACTGTGTCCAATATGTATTTTTAAGTATTCTAAACCCCTTTGAATGTGAATCAAACTACATATTGTCAAATTTTAAAAAGTTAAGTTTTATGTATATATATGAATACAAATAGGAATGATTTTATATATTTTTTCTTATATGCATGCATGTATTTTATAAGAACATGGCATGAAATATAGGACATATGTTCCAGATGTGAATAGAAACACACAGCCACTTCAGCAATCAAACTAAGAAAGAGATGAAAAGGAGGAGTATGACATCTTTAGAATGTTTCACTATTACTTCAAAGATATATACTAAATATATATATATACATATATATTCATATAAATATTGTAGATATACACATCTAGTAGAAATAAATTTAATCTGCTTTATTTTCCAAATTTTATAAGAAGTACATTTTGAAAATACTTTAACCTTTCTTTTCCTCTTTTCTTTTTTTTTTTTTTAAGATTTTATTGATTTTTCAACAGAGAGAAGGACAGCGAGAGAGGGAACACAAGCAGGGGGAGTGGGAGAGGGAGAAGCAGAATTCCCGCTGAACAGGGAGCCCGATGTGGGGCTCGATCCAGGACCTTGGGATCATGACCTGAGCCAAAGGCAGATGCTTAATGACTGAACCACCCAGGCGCTCCTCCTCTTTTCTTTATAAATAACAAACTTTATAAAAGGAGGGCCTATATTTATATCTTTCCCAAAGCTCTATTTCTAATCCACATTGCAGAGAGACCATGTAATAATTACTTATTAAATGTAGGTTCGGATGAATGAATTTGTTAAAAATATTGAAAAGAAGCATGGACAAAGTGGGCTGATAATTACTGCTTAATATTTTTCATAGAGATTGACTCTTGATGTCTGAGACTCAAGATCTGATAATATATACATTTTTAAATAGATATTTTCTGCCCAATGATAATATGAGAATATTTTATAATGACATTCCCAAACCTCAAATATTTCTAACAAAACAGTGTGTTAGAAAACTATTGAGCTACTTTCACAAGACAATTAGTCATCCAGTGAAATCACGTGTAGTCTGTTTGAAAAATGTGCTGTGATTATAGAAAAAGATGTGCATTCTTAGATGTGCAAAAGGGCATCCCTGGATCTCGGGGTGAGACACTTCCTCTTGGTGCGTCTATACTGACTGCTTTCCCACTGTGCATTTTGTAGTTAGATCTTATTTTTGCCTAGTTCTTGTTTGAAAAAAATGGTGAGACGATTATTGAGAAAAGAGTGAGCTAACTCAGAAAACTGATTATAATAAGGAAAAAGATGTATCACTGCAAGCAAGTAACAGTTAATCATATTAATCGGACCTCAGGAAACAGTGTTTTAAGCATTTTATATCCTAATATGATAGTTTATTTGTGTTTCTGTTGTGTTTTATAATATTAGTTGTAGGTTTGGGACTGATGTGTCATATGCTATAATTTTTCTCATGTGCAATATTTGGAAATAGAATCCTTGTTAGCATTTAGAAGAATGTTGTTAGAAATGAATTATAATATTAAGTGAGGGAGGAGAGGTGTGTATCATTTATCATTTCCTTAAATTATATGCTGGAAAGTTAGAGTGAATTCAGGGCCATGACTAGCCCATAAGGCTGCTCTTTGGATTCGGAAGGGTGAAGGCTTGACCAGTGGAATGATTTGCATCCCTCCCTCCCTCAGACAATGGCTCCCACAACCTGCACAAAGTGTGCAGTAGTCCTGGGTAAGAGCAGAGACCATAGATGCTTTTCAGATGGGATTGCATAGTTTTGATGCCATGAACCAATGAGGTAGGCACCATTATCAAAATGTTACAGACCCGGAGAATAAAGTTGAACAGGTCTGGCAAACTGCTCAAATATACATGTCTAGTTAGTGGCAGAACAGGGACCCAACCCAGGTATGTCTGACCTGGAACAACTCTCCTGAGAGAGAAAGAGGGAAGGAGAGAAAATTAGAGAGAGAGAGAGAGAGAGAGAGAGAGAGAGAGAGAGAGAGACTGCAAACTCCAGAGATTAAAGTAAATATTCTATGTGCTTCCTGTGAACAGGACATCCAAAATAAAGGATTCAGTGATTCTCAAGGAAAAATAACTAAGGGGTGACAGGAAGTGGCTGTTTATAGAAAGGTTAGCCTTTATGGAAGTCCATTAATCTAAAGCAAATTGGTAAGGAGAGCGAATATCTTCTGTTGAGGGAAAAGAGAAGAAAAAAATGATCTATGTGAATCTCCTAGAGAAAAGATGCTTGTAGAAGTATAGAGACCACATTGACTTTCTCTCCTTCAGCTTGCCAGTGGCCAGAAAGCAAGCTCTAGTCATAAAATACAATTCCATTTCTCCATATAAATCCTTCTGTGGGAAAGAGAAGAAGGCTAGGGTGAGTGGTGAGCGGCATGGTCTTCAGGAGGGAATGGATCCAAGAGACATGCAGGCAACAATAGCACTTTGGGAAAAAAACAGAAGGAAGGTGATCTCATCACTATCTTCCCAAGAGCAGAGTCATATCCTTGGAGCAAATTCAGTTTAACCAACCTCACTTAAGAGACAAGTGCATAACACCCAAGTAGATTCATGAAGTCTTTGCCAAGATTGTCATTGTTAACGGGATCCAATCAACTCTGCTCTAGACAATCCATTCTATCCCCGTGGGAAATGATATGAATAGGGAAATTATAATCAAAATGCAAGAAATCAATCAGGGAAGGGCCACAGATGTATGACATGAAGATTCTATGCATCCAGATGTGCATGGCTGGTTTTGTCCTTCTTCCTCATAGGATGCCTTCCTTCCCTGGGACATCTCTTCTAAGAGGCTCTCCCCCAGAGGGACTGTGATGGACTCTGCACCTACTAAACTTTATGGCTTGAGTTTTTTGTTTTGTTTTGTGTTTGACATTTTACAGGACAACCAGTCCCCCTACTCCCTGGAATAACACATCCCAGTCTAGTCCGGCACCACCTGGGAAAAACGCCTTATAAATCCATTCCCCATGCCCCGACTGGCTCAGGTGGCTTGGGCATGGGGCTGGGTGGTTCCTGTGCCTGTGGAAGTGGGTCCCACGTTCTCCCTGACTCATCCTACACCTCAGTGGTACTCAGGACCCCCCCCCCAACTGAGAGGTAGCACTCATCTTGAGGCAAGTATTGTTATCTGGGCAAAGAGCGCCTGACCCTCCCTCCTTCTGGGAGAGCTTCCCAGGCTGGCATGAAGAGCTGAGCTCAATACAAAGTGGCACACAGCAGAAATAAGAAGGGAAGCTCTTACAGAGACTCACAGATTGAGGATGGGGGGCTTGAGCTTCACAGAAAATGACCTGCTGATTTTGGTTCCCCTCAAATAACTTGGGTCAACAACCCAAGGCGACTTTGAAAATAATAAGTCTCCAGTCTTACTGCAAGAAGAACAATTTCTTGATCTAGCAACATCACAGGGCATGAAGATTCTAGTTGCTCAGGTCCCATTAACAGGGACCCAGCATCCTGGCTGGTGCATGGCAGTTAGGGGTCTGTGGGACACCAGGGTGGTGTGGGGCATTTGGCCTCTGAGATTTCCTTCAGGACCTTGGTGGGGCCAGCCGTGCCCTGGGCAGTGTTTGCTCTTTTCTAGATGGAAGAGAACATGGATTTTACTTTGAATCAACCCAGAAGCCAAAGGAGAGAAAAGGGAGGTTTCTGGCATCCTTCAGACCAGCAAGGGAAAACCCTGAAAACAGAGAGTCATGGTCTGGTGCTCTCCATCCGTGGGCAGACGCTGGGAGAGACCTCTCTCCAGATGGCACTTAGCTCTCAGAACGGTGAGTGGTTCAGACCAAGTCGCACGCGCTGCCCGCATGGATCAAGGGCTGTGAGTCCCGGGCGCCCCAGCTGCATGGATGCTGCTGACCCTGAGGAATCCGTGTTCTGGAAGCACCAGAGCAGAGGGGATGAGACGGGTCAGTTGTCAGAGAGGCTGGTTTCCTGCTCTGCATGCGGGCACCCACGGCGGTGCTGGGCAACTTTCAGCAGGCTGTGCCTTCACTGAACGTGGCCTTCCGGGCAGCTGGGGGACCGTCACCGCCCCAGGGAGGGCAAGCACAGGCTATTTCCACAGAGCTTGCTCTGGTGAGGGGGCCCAAGGTGGGCCGGGCTGGGGGGCAGCTTCACGGGGAGAAGGGGAGCTGCAGTCGGGAGGCTGGGCAGCTGCCTGGAAGAGGGCACGGTATATTATTTGTTTTCTCTGCATGCTCCTGAGCTGGAAATAGGGTAAAAAATTAGGCAAGTGAAGCAAACCACAGTCGCGGGCAGAACCCTGAACTTTCGGGCCCACGGGCTCTGGTCAGTTCTGCAGAGCTCGTGGGGCAATGTTCTGTTGTCACAGGGTCTGGCCTGTGTCCCCCTGTGCATCCAGTGACCAACGCCAAGACAGCCAGAGGTAGGGAGGAAGCAGGAAGGGGCCATGCAGGGAGGCTGCTGGTGGGGTCACAGGTGATGGGCGGCAGAGGGGCCCTCGCTGTTACTGTCCTGCGAGGCTGAGACTCTGTCCTCGGCAGGGAACATGGGCCGTTCACTTTACAATGAAGGTGACATTTCTGTTCCCCCAATGCAGGGACCAGGGGACCCCTCCCTCCGAAGCTGGCATCTGCCGGGCCAGGACTGTGCCTTCTGAGCACTCGCTGTGTAGAAAAGCCCCTTGACAAGGTGAGGTTCAAGCTCTCTGTTAACTGTCCTGTTGTTTTTAAGTCAGAGGGCACTGGAGCCTCAGAGACCCTGTGACGTTTCTAGAAGATATTTAATCTCCAAAGAAAAAAACACCACAGCCACTTGCACAGAAATCACACTCCAACACCGTCTGTCCTTCCATGTTAATAAAATCCCAAAGCCCGGCCTGGAGGGCCCCCACCCTCTGCATCTCAGAAGCGGGGACCAGTTAAAGCAGAGCTGGGCTAATAAAGGGCCTCTGATCCTTGCGTACGGTCTGGGTGCTATGTTTTTCTGACTCAGTAGTACAAGTTGATGCCTGCACCGTGGACCCCCAAGGGTGTCATCTTTTTAAATTTTCTCAACAGTTTTCTTGAGCTAAATGGGACCTGCAAAGCACTGTACACATTTCATACTCACTTTTTGATGAATTTGGATGTACACACACTCACTTCTGGTACCAACCACACAGTCAAGGGAAGAGATATGCCCGACACCTCCCAGAATTTCCCGTGTCCCTCTGTGTTTTTGTTTTGTTTGTTTTTTTCACTTTTTTTTTTTTTTTTTTTATGTGTGGTAAGAACACTTGACATATATATCCTTTTAGCAAAGTTTGGCGTGAACTTCAAAAATGAAAATGACTAGCAGCTCTGGTAGGGTGAAGGCTCCCAGGGCTCAGGCCAGCCTCCGTCCACACCTGAGGGAAGATGCACAGACACCCCAGGGGAGAAAGTTCCAGAAGGCTCAGAACTCACCAAAACTGGCTAATGAAAACCTGCATCCAAGACGCACCCGACATGCTGAGCTCTGAAGGACACACCCAGATCACACTCTTTTTGGCACTTGGTGCATTTTCATTTTACCTAAACATCTAGACAACGTTAAACAGTGTAATCCCCAGAACAAAATCACAAATACTCAGGAACTTATCTATTTTCTGGAATATCACGACTGTATGATGATGGTTATTATTACTGGAATTAACAGATGTTCTATAATGCTTTCCAAATAAAATCCCTGTTTTGTTGACTCTATGGAGCCTAGTTTAATTTAAAATTCAAAATAACTGAATGATGATTGTAATTTATTAATTATAGTAAGTGTAGCAAATGAAGTATTAATAGTATTATCAATAAAAATTACACATGCCATACAATAAAATATTTATATATCCCTATTTATAATAATTAAAGACAAAGCAAGTGAAGAATCCAAATCACTCCAAGCTTAGGTTGTGAAGATTGACAAGAGATGCACATTTCCCTTGTGGTAACTATTGGAGAGGCCTCTGGCTTTTTCCCGGGACACTGTCCCTTCCATCGGGGGAGCCCTATTTGTGTCTTAGATCACAATACTCCAAAAACCATTTTTCTGACCTTCACATTTGACTTTGATTCCGCACCAACCATTTAAATAGGAAAATAGTGCAGCGGAGTGAGTCAGATAAAGTCTGTTCCTGGGCAGATTTATAAAATGGGAAGAAGATGCTTGCATTTGCCACAGGCATGTGGAAGAGATAAAAGTCAGATAAAAGCCTTTTTAAAGACAGAAAATAATGAATATAAGGGGAAAAAGAGATGCGTGGTTTTTTGTTGTTGTTGTTGTTCCTTTTCCTTAAGTGCCAAGAAAAAGTTTTTTAAAGAAAAAAATGTATTTTTTCCTTCCCCGAGAAGCTGTCTGTTCTCGTCCTTTCAGATTAATCAAGCGTTTAAGCGGAGGGCTCCTTGACATTTTGAAGAGCGGAGAGGGAAGTGGTTCAGCTCTGACACCAGGCCTGCGGTAGCGAGTTCTTACATTTAATGGGATGCGGGGTCATTTCCCAGGAGCTATTTGGGGGAACTTTGTAGGTTCAAAATGCAATTCGTCCCTCAGAAGTGCCTAAAGCTGATTATTAAGCATGATTCATAAATTCTTCAGAAGGTGATCAAGTTAAGTTTATACATGCAGACGGCGACAGAAAGCAGCTGGCTGGCCGCCTGTAAGGACCCCAAACGACGTTGACGGGCGGAGGGGGGTGGATTTTTCATTTTTTTCTCATTTGCTTCCTTTTATTTGTACAGCATCCTTTCTAGGAAATAAATAAATAAATAAATAAATAAATAAATAAATAAATAAATAAATAAATAAGGGGATCCATTTACATGTGCTTAAGGATGGGAGGGAGAAGGACGTGGCCAAGCGGGTGGGGGGGGGCGACGGTGAGCTTGGCCCCCGCCGGGGCCACGTCCTTCCAGGAGCCACTCCAGGGGACGCCACATGCCCGAGCAGACAATAACAGGAGGGCGCCTTTCCCACAGGCCTTCAGCCCTGAACTCGGCTCAGCTTCCTCGCTGAATTCGTGAACTCCACTTCCAGCGTGTGTGGGGGCAGCCGGACGCCTCTCCCACGTTCTGCCCCCCGTTCTTTGCCACCAACAGCGCCCACAAGCTCCTCTAGCCTCGGGCAAGGAGCCGATTCCGCCCCACACAGGGGCGCATCCCCATTAGAACAGTTAACGTTATTTGTGTTTGGCAGGCGGGAACAATTATGAAAAACTCATCTGGAGTCATGTTTATTCTTCCACAGATGTTGAGGGGGTGAACAACATGGCGGGCCTGGCAGGTGGCAGACTGTGGTCCAGGCCGGGCGCTAGCCGGGGTCCCCTCCTCTCCTCTGGCCCTGCCCCCACACACTGTTTTATTTTATCACGAAACTCCCAGATCGTAATCGTGACCCGTGACATGTTGCCTGATTCTTGACCAAGAGTCCAGAACAGCCAAAGCCTCGCATTTAAATTTAATCAGCTGTCCTTTTGAGGCAGAGATTTTCTTCAGCTTCTATCTCTCCCCTGCACAGACGGAGAAAAGGACAGAGCGACATTTCATTTTAAGAAATCTTGAAATGAAAGTCTCGATTCCCTCATGGTGAAATTGTCATTTTAGCAAAGAGGGCCACCCAGGAGCCCGCGTGATGCTCATCTTGATGGGTCCACTCTCTGTACGACCTGTAGGAGAGAGGCCTGAGGTTGTAAGTTTGGGCGTCCCAGCTTTCAGGGACACATTTGCTCCCAACCCACAAGATACTGTCAAGTACAAACTGAAAAGCCAGACACCAAGTTGACACCTGTTGAATTCATTGGTTTTGGAACTCTTTACCTTCCAGTGCTCAGTTTGATCCAAGCTCCATTTGAGATGTTTTTTTAGCCGAGCAACCGAAACACTGAAGGGAGTTTCAGAATTTTGTTATTTAAAAGGTAGCTTAAAATAAATAACTAAATAAAAGATAGCTTCATTATTAAGAAAAGGTGGTGGCTGCTGTCTCCGAGCTGTAGCAGGCATTCATTGCGAAAGAAGACCAGCACAAGACATTTCTCTGCTCATTCTGCTGTCATCCTCAGACTTGCACTGTTAGGTAGCTTATAAGCGGGGGATACCCAGTTGAAATGGCAATGTGGTTTTATTCCACGATACTGACAAGTCGCTTTTAATAGAAATAAAACTCTATTAGTGTTGGGATTATGCAGGAACACAGTTCAGTTGTTGTCCTTCAGAGACCTGTTTTTAGGCTTACAGGAGGATGGTCTGGGCTGAATGATGTCCCCCAAAATCCATATGCAGGAATCCTAACCCCAGTGCCTCGGAATGTGACTGTGTTTGGAGATAGGTCTTTGAAGAGGTGATTAAAGTAAAATGAAGCCTTTAAGGTGGGCTGTAAGCCAATCTGATGGGTGTCTTCGTACAGGGCACAGACCCACAAAGAGGGACAGCTGTGAGAGGACACAGGGAGAAGAGGATGTCCACACACCAAGGGGACAAATCAACCCTGCCACCACCTTGATCTTGGGCTTCCAGCCTCCAGAGCTCAGGGAAGACACATGTCTGTGGTTTAAGCCCCCGGTCTGTGGGACTTTGTTAAGGCTGCTCAGCAGAATAATACAGAAGGTGAGTGATTTTAAATTTTTAGTCTCCAATAGATAATTTCAGCTACCTGTACTGATTGTTCAAGATATGTCCATAGAAAGCTTGCATTCACAATCCCCTGGAATGGATGCTTGTCCTTCCCAGGATCAAAGGCCTGAAGGCAGATATTGGAAGATGAGCAGCAAAGCTGAGACTGTCCAGTCCACCCCAGGTAGGTGGGAACCCGATGCTCCTACATCGGGCGGGACCTGCAGCAAGGAGAGAGTGGAGAGCGTCAGGCCAGAGAGCGTGTCCCATGGCCCCGTTGGGCTGAGCTATAAGAGTTATTTTATGTGGCAGTCCCAAGATTAATCTGAACATTAAGTGCAGGAAGTGAAAAGCAAATATTACAAAATTAATCTACTTAAAACACAACCATGAGTCTTATTACATTTCCAGGCACTACATGTTCCTGCTTAAGCAACAGATGTTAATTTTGGCAATTAAATTGCTCCCACCAGATGCGTAATGACACCTTCCCCCACGTCCCCACCTCTCCCAGCTCTCCCACAGAAGGACATCAGCTTCCAGGCTGCCCTCGGGTCTCCAAAAACAAGCTTTTGTGGGGTGTGGTTTTGTGTTCTCCTGGGTGAGCATTTTGAAGAGCCACACCGACCCAAACCGGGAACACCATTAAGGAGCCGTGGACTTAATTTACTCCACACTTACACTGTGGGTCCCGTGGCATGCAGATGCACACGAAAGTGGTCATACGCTGACGTCTGATCTGCTAAAGCCTGCAGGTCCCCAGCCGAGGTTCTCTAACACTCGGAGTGCCCACCTGAATGGGAATCTACCCAGATGCCCGCTTCCTCGGCTGCATGCTCTGCCCACCAGCTCTTTGGTCTCAGACACAAGAAGCAACTGACCCCAATCTGGGACAGGCTGCTGTGGTTGGAGCTCTGTACTCTCTTTCCCTTTAGCAAATGTTCAACATGGTGATATTGCCTTGTTATTTTAAATTAAAAGCTCAGAGACCACCTGGGGCCCAAAGGTAAGCAATTTTAGACAAAATATCCTGAAAATATCCTGAATTTGGCAAGCGTTCTTCAGAGCTTAATGAGAAATACTCAGGGCACAGAATTATAGCAACATGCTGACATCACCCCCCTTCAAGTCCTGGTCAGAGAAGCCTGTAGGAAAGAGCAAGAGGCCCGTTGGCTCTGGAGGTAGAATTCACACTCTCACACACAAACTTCAGAAGGTCCTGCCATCCCCACTGAGCAGACCCTCCGCAGAGGAAGGAGGTGATGAGGAGCATCGATTCACTCGATACTTAGTCACCCATCCTTGCTGCACTCTGCTCCCCATAACTGGGCCCCCCTGGACCTTCCATGGTGTTTCCTCAGTAGATCAGAGGCCTCACACCTACTGAAATGCAAGACTGTGTGGTAGGAGAGCCTCAGTGTGCAGCGGGGAGCAGGCAGCCCAACGGTGCATACGGAGGGCAGACCCCAATGCCAGTGTCCCCTGACCAGTGCCTCGATGCTGGAGTCTGCGTGCTCTCTGCATCCATGTCATCCATGTCCACAGCTGCATCCAGAGGGCCACGTGACCACTCATCGCAGGGTCCAGACCCACACTCTGGCTCCGAGCCAGCATGCCCTCCCAGTGACACTCAGAGTTCCAGGCACCTGCCTGACTCCTGCTCTCCACGGGGCACTTCTCTGCCTGTATTGGAAGTCCCTTCCTCTTTACCTCCTCTCTTCAGTGCCCCATTCCTTCTGGACCCACAACCCCTACTCTGACCTTTCTGTGGGCACCTTCCACGCACTTGGAACAGTCTCTGGGGTGCTCCACTATTCCCTGCCCCATTCCCTCAGCTTCTCCCTCGCCATGACTCATCTCTCATTCTCTGCTGGCATTGTACCTGGGGTCATGCCGGCCATGGGGGCCACACCCATGTCAGGGGTGGGGCATCTAGACATGTGAGTGGGCTGCTCAGCTTCCGCAAGCCAGAATGGATAAAGCTTGAAGAGGCAGGAGGCAGAGGAGGTGCCATCAGCTTGATGGAGACCCTGGTAATCCAGCCCTGATGACCACCCAGGCTTGCGAGTGCCCTGCACCTGCCAGGCTCTGCTGAACAGGAACAAACCAGACTATTGCACAGCCTCTGCCCAGAGTCTAGCACCCGGGGCAGAGGGCAGACCACACGGGGTTTGTGCAGAACTTGGACACTTCTCTGATCCACATGTGTCACGGATAGAGGAGGTGACCACTGTGCTGACTCCTGAGGCTCAGGTTAAATTGGGGGTGGAGGCGGGGCCTCGTCTTGACCTCCTGTGCTGTGGTGGGGTGGCAGAGGTCTTCTACAGGTTGGACAACCTAGAAAGATGGGTGGACAGGGCCAGGGGACTGAAGGATTGATGACAGCAACCACAGCGTCGTAAGTAAAGACCTCTACTGGGAAAACATTTGCAAACACTCACTGGAATAAAATTATACTCAGTCTAAGAAAAGTGGGTTAGAACTCGTTCTAATGCCTAGTTGTCCACTTCACTCTGGTTAAGGGTGGGATTCTGATGCCAGCATGGTCCGCCAGGGCAGGGTACCCTATTTCTTTTCTTTTTCAACATCCCTCCCTCCTTCCCTCTGCCCCCTCGTGTCCTTTCTATCCCCTTCTTCTCCTCTTTTCCTTTTCCCCTCTGCCTCCTCTGATCCTGTTTTCCTGTCTTCCCTTCATGTCCACAACTTTATGTTCATGGATGCGTGCTGCATAAATGTGAGCACACAGGGTTCCCTCATTTTCTGGTCTGGGGACTCTTGAATGCTCACAGAGAATCTGTGAGTTAAGACTGAGACTTACTTGGAAGGCAGGAGGCAGACTGGCTGACAGGCACAGCTGGGCCTGCAGGGACGGGGCTCTGGTCCCCTCGGGCTTTCCTCCCTCCACCCTCCTCCCCTGCCCTCCTGTCTGTTTCTCTTTGCGCTTCTGTTCCACTCTCTTCCCTGCAGACTGGCTGCCTCTGCTCAATTGTTCTTTTTTTTTTTTTTTTTTCTTTAAGAAAATTAGACTTTTCTGGGCACCTGGGTAGCTCAGTCAGTTAAGCATCTGCCTTTGGCTCAGGTCATGATCCCAGGGTCCTGGGATCGAGTCCTGCATTGGGCTCCTTGCTCAATGGGAAGCCTGCTTCTCCTTCTGTCTGCTGCTCCCCCTGCTTGCGGTCTCTCTCTCTGTCAAATAAATAAATAAAATCTTTTAAATAAAGAAAATTAGACATTTCTAAAGCTTTTGTTCTTCATTTTATTTCACATTAGACATTCTTTCCTTTTATTCAAATATTAGGTGTCATCCTTTCTTAATAAAGCTTTAAGATTCACATTATGGTTATACGTTAAAATGAGAAAATTTTGGTTTATATTTAGTTGTATGTTAGCTAATAAAAATCACTATTGAACATATATTTCATTCATTGCATTGTAATAATACCTAGCTATAAGGCAAAAGGACAAGTACATTCTTACCGGAAACAAACATCTATTGTATTCAATGTTATAAAACTTTAATAACATAATTTAAGATTATTCACCAATAAAGTATGGCATGTTCCTTATTTCATTTGATTTTCTTCATGAAATCTGTGTTTTGGTTAGATTAATAAAATATAAATGTCATGCATTAACTAGCCCAGTGGTCCTCTTAATTTGGGAGCTTAGTAACCTTTCATATTCTTAAAAAATATTGAAAATCCCAAAGAGCTTTTGTTTCCATGGGTTTAACCTATTATGTTCATTATATTAGAAATTAAACTCAGAAAACTATTAAATATCCCTATATTAATTTAAAAACAAAACCATGGCATGTTAACATGCATCACATATCTTTATGAAAATACTGTATTTTCCAAAACAAACAATAAAATAATTGATAACAAGGGTGGCATAGTTTTTCATTTTTGCAAAAATCTTTTTTCTTGTCTGGCTTAATAGAAGACAATCAGATTTCCACTCTGCTCCCGCATTTAACCCCTGGAAATACCCCACACCCTGTGGCCTCCGGGAAAGCCCACTGTCCAGTTGTGGGAAATATACGAATCCATATTTGTATTTTTGTCTTTGTATTATTGTGAACAGTACTATGAAAATGGACAAGAGCTTGAAGTCCAAAGAGGTGAGGCTGAGACGGGTGTGTTGTTCCCACCATATGCACACAGGTGAGTGTCGGAAGTGGGTGAGTCATCAGGAAAACAAACTCTGAAAGACATTGCTAGAAATCTATTAATGCAATCCTCTCGGGCGCCTGGATGGCTCAGTTGGTTAAGAGACTGCCTCCGGCTCAGGTCATGATCCTGGAGTCCCTGGATCAAGTCCCGCATCGGGCTCCCTGCCCGGCAGGGAGCCTGCTTCTCCCTCTGACCCTCCCCCTCTCATGTGCTCTCTCTCTCTCTCTCATTCTCTCTGTCTCAAATAAATAAATAAAATCTTTAAAAAAAAAATACAATCCTCTCAGTTTTCAAATGAGGAAGCTGAGATGTGAGCAAGCTTGCACAATACTCAGGTTGACACGGTCAGCCCGGGGGGCGGGCCTGGAAGCCGGGTCTGGAACGACCAGTCGGGACCACACTGGGCCAACGCCCTGCTCTTCGGCTCCTGTCTCAGCGCGCAGATTGTGGTTCAGGAATTCTTCCACGTCGTGCATGTCAGAGTGACCCACACAGTCCATTACAGCCTGGGCTCCAGGGCATTGCACAGCCTGGCCTCGGGACGGACCCTGTTTTCTGTTGGGTGGCATTCTGAACTCTGCGCTGCCTTGCGCGTGGTTTTGCGGCCCGCACTGCTCAGGCGTGGGAGTCCTGCAACGTGGCTTAATGGCCGTATGGTTATACCGGGCCCATAACAACTATTCCTTGATGTGCAGGGTCGACAGCTGAGGCTCCCTAACTCAGCCCCTCAGCAGGTGACTCTGGGCATTAACAGCCGCATCTGGAAACGGAGGGAAATAAAGCCGTTCAGGGGTTCTCAACGGTTAGCATAAACTGTTGGTTACAAGACTCCAGTCCTTACAAAATGGGATTTAATGGAATCTCTTCCTCAAGCCATACCACAAATTCCAGAGATGGAATGTCTGCCACCAGTGAATTGTGAATATATATACACAGAGAGAGAGAGAGAGAGAGAGACAGTAAGATTTTTTTTTAACGCTGTGTGTTATTCACTGGGTAATAAGCCTAACACAATTGTCTCCTCTTGATTGATGTTGCAAGGCGAGCCTGCGATCATCTTGCAGCCTCCTGTCCACAATGATAAAACAACACAACATTACAGAGTCATTGTCCTTCGAAGACTCAGTTATTTTACTTTGTGTTTGGGGCGGTTCTCTGCGTCGAGTGTGACATCCATCTCTTCAAACTCCCACATCAGGGTGTGCTCTCCTGGGTCGCGGGCCAGTCCAGCTACACGAGGGCGCACGCACTGCTTTCTCGGCCCGAGGCAGGCAGAGGGAGTCGGGCCAGCGATGACAAGGCCTCCCGCCTGGGAACGGACACGTTCGCCACGCGTGTGGAGGCCTCTGCTCGCGGCCCAGGGACGCAGAAACTTGTCAGCGGTAAGTGAACACATCTTCATAGAGAAGGGTTCTAAATCGAAGTTTTACCCACGCTGGAGAGCAACGTTTCCTATGCACCCTCACCATCCACGTGATCATCAGCCTGGAGCCGGGCGCCCTTCCGCGGGGCCCCAGGGCCAGCTTGTCTGTGTGCTGACATTGGCCACCAGCTCCTTGGAGGGGTTTGCCCCAAATCGCTCCTGCCCACCGCGCTACCTGCATCTCGCCATGGACTGGAGAACGTCACCTCTCATCCCACGACGCCGGGAGAATAAGATGAGAATCTTTTAAACATATTAAAATAAGCTCCGAGGCTTAGGATATTCCGTCCACATCTGCTGATAATCGGAAAAAAGAGAACAGCGGCAGACAGAAATGTAGAATTTTATGTAAAGGGAAAATAGTAGGTTGGCATAGTCAGATCAGAAGTAGTTTCTTTTTTTCTTTAAGTATTATGATAAAATGTTTCCTTGGGTACTGTTTAAAAAAGAGAAATATTCGCCTCCGAGACCCCGAAAGGCCACTCTGTCACCTGGCAGGCTCGTCTTTTTTTTTTTTTTTTTTTAGGGTTGAGTGGCAGGTGTGTCTACACGTGGATACCTTGTTTTCCCTCCTTTGCTGGTTTCGATGGTCTTGCTGGCGCCCTCTGCTTAAGGCTTTCTGTCTGTAATTTAATAAGTGTAGATGGCGTGAGGCATCTCTGTGTTCATCCTGATATTAATAAACTCTGATCCAAAGCTAAAATTCTAAAAGGACGGCGTGTTAGCTCCCCCGTCTCCCCTCTTTAATACTGAATGTAAATCGACCGGCTGTACATTGCGAGATCAAGCTCAGAGCTCAATTTAGATTTGCGCACATTCAAAGTTCTTAAAGACCCAAGTTCTATTCAAATGTGAGGTTTTCGCTGCACACACAGCCTTAATCAAAAGTAGAGCTGTATAGAATGGTTTAAATTTAATCCAAATCTCGGCGAATTTCATGAATCTGCCTACTCAAGCTTCACACGAGTGGTCTCATAAATGCCATTTCTGCGTTTATGCATGATGGAATACGGCCTGCCACCGCACCCGGGCTCCCGACAAATGCCACAAACAGTTTTCTCCTGCTTTCATGCGATTTTTATAGCATGAGCAAAATAAAACTCATCTTATTGATTGATAATGGGTAATAAAGTATGACTTTTCTTGAACAGGCTTCACTAGTAACTAGCTTGGGCCATAGATGGTAAAATTAAGAATCTGATGAGCCAAAAAAAGACCATATATGTGCAGTAATGAAGAATTCAGTGGGTGTGTGAATGAATCTAGGTGGTCGAGGGGTGTGGGGTCAGAGAGGGCTTCAGGAGGGAGGACCTAAAATCCCATTCAATTAAAAGCTTAGGGCACTCTTCACACACCATGCAGAACGGTTTATCTCATACAAGCAGAAAGTATTAAAATTTATCTAGGTTTTCGAATTTTAAAAATATAATAGGCAATATGTAACAGCTTTGAAATTTCACTTCTAAATTAAACATACCTCTACCAACTCTCCCAGTACCGTTTTTAAAAACAGTCCAACTAAGGCGAAGGGCTACTTGTCAGAGTCATCAAGGAGCTTTGCACCGAAAATCACTTAACCCCTGCATGAGGATAGTCCTCAGCACTCCAAGTGCACTCAGAGGAAACTGATTTTCAAGAATAAATCAGTGCATTCAGGAAGGCACCCACAAAGCCTACCCAAGGGACTGGAGAGGTAAGGAATGGCCTTTGACGTGAACAAAATGAAAGGTTTCCACATTGCACAAACCTGTAGGCTGGCCCTGCATGGTGCTCTGATGGGGAAAACTACATTATTTGGCAAGTTGAGTAGCCAATCCAGTGCGCACAGAGCCGACCAGAGCCCCCAGCGAGGTGTCTGGTTTTAGCAGTCAAAGGGTCTGGCTGTTCAGTCCTTAGAGAGACACCGGCTTCTGTCCCTCTTCACACTGCAGAGCGGGGCCCCCATAACCCCATGAGGATACCAATACCCTGTACTCTCTTGCCAACTGGAGCACCTTACTGGGTCCTGACCTTCCTTTAAAACCACCGAGGCTGTTTTCAGATCAAGAACGCCCGGCTCAGGCCTTCATGCCTTGTCCCCTCAGCTCTAATGTCATTCTGTCTTACGGGAGAGATACGGTAAAATCAAACCTAATTACAAAAAAAAAAAAAAAAAAGTTCTTTTAATTCTCTACTTCTCATAGGATTTATTGAAGTATCATGTATACATGGTAGAAATCACCCCTTGAAGCATAGAGCCCCTAAGTGTTGACAAAATTTATAGTTGTGTAATCCCTACAACCACGACACAGAACAGCCTCCCACCGAACCCTAAATGTCCCCTCATGCCCTGGGCAGGCATTCCTCCCCCCAGCCCTAACTCATGGCAACCACTGATCTGATTTCTGTCTCTACAGGTTTGCCTTTTCCAGAATGTCATATAAATGGAATTATACTCCTGGTCTCCTTGTGTGTCTGTTTCTCTCACTTAGCGTCTAGCTTTCGAGATTTACCACCTGGTGTGTGTCTGTGGGCATCATTAACAGAGCTGTTCGTCCCTTTTCATAGCTGAGTAGTATTGCGTTGTCTGAGTGTGCCATGCTTTGTTTAGCTGTCCACCTGTTGATGGACGATCGGGTTGTTTCCACTTCTGGACTACTATGCATAATGTTGCCATGGATATTTGTGCCCGGCTGTGTGTGTATGGACGTGTGTTTTCACTTCTCTTGGTCAGTACCTAGGAGAGGAGTGGCTGCATCTTATGGTAAGTGTGTGTCTAATTCCTGAGGAAGTGCCCAACTGGTTTCCAAATTGATTACACCACGTCAAGCTCCCTCCAGGAGCGCACTGACGATTACAGTTGATTCCATATTTGCTAGCACTTGGCACTGTCTATTTTTTCTCCAGCTTTTTTCAGACTTTCTATTAGGTGTATAGTGGTGTTTCATTGTGGTTTCATTTATGTCTCAAAATGACTAATACTGTTCATCTTTTCATGTGCTCATTGGCCATTCTTATATATTTTTTGGTAAAGTGTGTGCTCCCATCTTCTGCTGATTTTTTAGAGTAGTTGCAGGCTCATAACAAAATTGAGTGGGAAGTGCAGATTTCTTCCACACACAGCCTCCCCCACTATCAGCCTCCCCACCAGAGATGTGTATCTGTTCTAATCGATGAACCTGTATGACACCATGTCCCTCATTGCCCAGAGTCCATAGGTTACATGAGGTTCCCTCTTGGTGTGTTTCGTGGCTTGGGACAAAATGCCACGTGGCTTGGGCCAAAATTGGGACAAAGTGTCCACCATTATAACCTCACACAGAGTAGTTTCACTACCCTAACCATCCCTTCTCCATCTCTTCAACCCTTTCCCCCAACAACCCCAACGACTGCCGATCTTTCCACTGTCTTCATGGTTTTGCCTTTCCCAGGATGTCACAGACTTGGAATCATACAGTACGTAACTTTTTCAGATTGGCTCCTTTCACTGAATAATATCCATTTAAGATTCTTCCATGTCTTTTCATGGCTTGATGGGCCATTCCTTTTTACCACTGAATAATATTCCATGGTCTGGATGGACCACTGTTTGTTCATTTATCCATTCACCTAATGAAGGACATCTTGGTTGCTTCCCAGTTTTGGCAATTATGAATAAAATTGCTATAAGCATCACTGGCAGGTTTTTGTTTGGACATGAAATTTTAACTCATTTGCGTAAATCCCAGGAAGTGTAACTGCTGGATCATATGGTAAAAACTATGTTTTGTTCGTAAGAAACCAGCAGAGTGTCCTCCAGAGTGGCTGCACCCTGTTGCATTCGCACTGGCAGTGAGTGAGTAGGCCTTTTGCTTCACACCTTCACCAGCATTTGGTGTTGTCAGCATTCCAGATTTGGGCCATGCTAATAAGTGTGTCCGTGTGGATTTTTAATGTGAACAGATCCTGTGCTCTCTCAAGTATTTGGGTTGGACAGACTCCAGATGTCACCGCACTACAAGATCTGAGCACCTGAGGCATCCTGAACAGAACTTCCAGGGGTCCATCATTAGACCAGATGCATTGTCTCAACCCATGTCCTAGGCTGGGCTTCTTGCTGAAGGTGCTGCTTCTTTCCCAAGGGCTCCCAGTTTACTTCATTTTACCCATCACTGAGAATACTTACAACTGTCTTCATGTCCCCAAAGAGGAAACAAAATAATCTGGAAAATGTCAATTTTTTTAAGATTTTTTTTTAATTTATTTTATTTGAGAGAAAGAGAGAGTGAGTGAGAGAGAAAGCACAAGCAGGGGGAGTGGCAGGCCGAGGGAGAGGGAGAGGCAGGCCTCCCTGCTGAGCAGGGAGGCTGATGTGGGGCTCCACCCCAGGACCCCGGGATCATGACCTGAGCCGAAGAGAGATGCTTAACTGACTGAGCCACCCAGGCGCCCCAGGAAAATGTCAAATTTTGAAGTGAGCACTAGACTAACCGTAATTTGCTCCCATGTATAAAGTTTTCTATTTCATATCAGTTCAGCTCAAAGTAAGGTAAACTGATCTGAAAATTTCAGACTGAATGTATACCATAAGCTTAAGTGGATAATCTTGTAATCTTGAAACTAAACTTTTCCTGGGAATATCAATTATATGGTGACCAACAAGCTATCTTCATTGGGTCTTAAACTGTTTTTCATGTGTGGATGCAGATAAAAGAAGAAGAAAGGGTGGGTCCCTCTCTTCCTCCAGCTCTTGCATGTGGGCCCCTTCCTGCTGGAACAGTTAACAAGATGATTAACAGTGTTTACTTGTTACTGAAAAGGAATCACCCTGAGTGAAAGACAGAGGTGTACTTTCTGCTCACCCTCCTGGATGCTCTGCCTTGGAGGGTGACTGGATTTGGGGTTTGGACCAGGTCCCCATCCATGGGCTTCCTTCCCCACCCTTTGCTTTGTTTTGCACTTTCCACCTGTATCCCCTCCTCTCGTTCCCGGCCGCCATGGGGTCATGAGCACTTGGTGCTGGCTGCTTCCCCCTGCCAGTCCCCTCATCCCCAACCCCTCGGGTCCCTGAGCCATTCATCTTTCTGTTGAAGCGAAGGTCATGACTCTTTCTTTGGTTCTTCTTCTGCTTTCCACTGACACCGCACCAAAGAAGAGCTTGAGAAGAGAACTGCAATTGAACTTTACGGATGTGTTTGTTTTCATTAAAATTTTCCTTAAGGAAATCATTTCACCTTCATGACTTGTGTGTCTGTCAGTCTGCACACGATGCACTCCAGCAATGCTTTGTCTGTGCCCGTCAGCTCTGATTCCATCCCGATTCAAGGCAGTGGAGGAAAGCGGGTTGGGGCCAAACCATGGTGCCTGGTTGGCCATCCTGCTCCAAGTGCCGCGTGGCCACTTTGCTCTGTGCGGTTCAGGGGAGCCGTAGATATAGAGGTCACATTGTTAGACGGGCATCGAAGGGGCGGTCCTCGTCAGCCATGTGCACGGTGTCAGGGTCCCGTAATTCTAGACTAAAGGGGAGGAGGAGAGTCTGTTCCATCCTGGCCTCCGTGCGGGCGCTCGCACCAGCCAGCCGACTGCGTGAGGGAAGGAGTTAATCAAATGCTGGAAAGGGAAAGGAAACAAAGAGTGTCCTCAGGATCTTGAGTATCTCAGTGCCTCCAGCAGAAAGAGAAGACAGGCAAGGAGGCCCCTGGGAGAGCCGGCCCATTACTCGGTTATAGTCTGGAGATGGCGATGGCGCCCTCCCTGGGGATGAATTAGCAGTCGCTGCCGCCAAAATCTCTATACATCGCATCATTGATATTTACTCACACCATTTAAGCTGCCATTTCAAAAGACAACTAAATAATTCACAGTTTTATTTTCCTACGCTGGATTTCAGGACATCTGTAAATCCGAAAGATGTTTTTCATCACTTTATATTACATTATGCTCTTTCTAATACAGATTTTTTTCTCTAAACTTTGGCTGTAATAGTTTTTACATTCATAATAATTTTAATTGTACTAAAGTATACATAATGTACAATTTCCCATTTTAACCCTTTTTAAGTGCACGGTTCGGCGCCATTAAATACATTTACGCTGTTGGGCAGCCATCATATACCCACTACATACTAACCTCCCATTCCCCGTCCCCAGCGTCTGGCACCCACATTTTACTTCCCATTTCTACAAATCTGAAATCTCTAGAGACCTCATTTAAGTGGAATCACATAGTATTTGCCCTTTTGTGACTGGCTTATTCCCTTCAGCATACGTCCCTCAGGTTCATGGGCGCAGTAGCGTGTATCGGGACCTCCTTCCTTTCCAAGGCTGAATAATATTGCACCATATGCTACACGGTGTTTATCCGTTCATCTGTTGACGGACACCTGGGTTGCCTTTACCTGTTGGCTATTGTGAAAAATGCTGCTATGAACATGGGGGTACAATCATCTGTTCATGTCCTTAATTTGGGGGGTCATATATCCCGAAATGAAATCACTGGATCGTGCAGTAATTCTATGTTTAGTTTTTTGAGGAGCTGCCATAACTTTTACCAAAGGAGCTACAATATTTTGCATTTCCATGAGCAATGCGCGAGGGTTCCGATTTCTCCACGTTCTCGCCAACTTGTCCTTTTGTCCTTTCTATTATGGCCACCCGAGTAAGTACCAAGTGGCACCTCACTGTGGTTTCAATGTGCATTTCCCTAATGACTAGTGACACTGAGCCTCTTTTCGTGGACTTTTCGGCCCTTGGTATGTCTTCTTTGGAGAAATGTCAACTCAAATCCTTTGCCTATTTTTTAACTGGGTTGTTTGTTGTTTGTCGGTTGTGGTTGAGTTGTCAGGAATAACATTTTCCCTCCAGGTTTTCAAATTTACAAGTCTCCTGGTACAGTTTATGAAGGGATGCACTGGGTAGAGGACAACGTCCCCAGTAGGAGTTAGAATCTCTTTGGAACATGCATTCCCGGCCCCTACCAGTGGTGTGGCTCAAGGGAAGCGCCTCATCTCTCTGTGCTTTGGTGCAAAACTGGGACTGACGATAATTTCCTCATTAATTAGGCGATGTATGGAGAAGTTCCTGATGCCGTGTCTGGTACCTGGTAAGTACTTGATTAATTTTAGTGGAATCTGAATATGAATTACCTTTGTTGGATATTCTATGAATGTACTATATTTCTGAGAGGAGGAAAAAAAAAAACAAAATGCAATTATCTGGCATAAGATATGTTAGTAATGCTTTTTACTCTGTTATGCAATAATAAAGTGAAAGGGCAAGATAAGTGAATTTAATAAAATACTGTACAACATTGAGTGTTTGTATATATTAATGGTATACTTAATGCATAAAATATTGTATATGTAGCAAATAGAGATAATTAATTTTATTTCTTGCGAGCACCTGCTTTGTTTCCCTTGGCCATGGAGAGATTGCTAAGGTAGCTGCAAACCACCCTCATCGTGGGATAAGAAAATGCATCGTTTGTTTTGCCCATACAAATGGGGCCAATCTACCTGTAAGCACCCGATTTTTTTTTTTTTCCAGAATGTTGGGAAGAGAAAAATTTTCTTTTTGTTTTGTTCATTGTTATTCACCATTATATTTTTAAGTTTTTATTTTAATTCCAGGGTAGTTAACATACAGTGTTATACTAGTTTGAGGTATATGATATAGTGATTAAACAATTCTGTACATTACCCAGTGCTCATCACGACAGGTGCACTCCTAATCTCCATCACCTGTTTCCCCCATCCCCCACCCACTTCCCCTATGGTGACTATCAGTATGTTCTCTGTAGTTAAGAGTCTGCTTCTTGGTTTGCTTCTCTCTCTCTTTCTTTCCTTTTGCTCATTCGTTTTGTTTCTTAAATTCCACATATGAGTAAAATCATATGGTATTTGTCTTTCTCTGAGGGACTTATTTTGCTTAGCATTATAGTGTCTAGTTCCAACAACATCATTTCAAATGGCAAGATTTCAGTCTTTTTTATGACTAAGGCATAAGCCATTGTGTGTGTGTGTATGTGTGTGTGTGTGTATGCATATACACCACATCTTCTTCTTCCATTCATCTATAAATGGACACTTGGGCTGCTTCCATATTTTGGATATTATTTAAAAAATGCTGTTATAAATATTGGGTGCATGTATGTCTTTGTATTAGAAGAGAAAACTTTTCAACAAAACGATATAATGCTTTCTAAAGAATATCACATGTTCTGAGAAAATAATGGTGAAAAACAGGTGTGGCTATTTATATTTTGGGGACATCTGAGATATTTCCCCAACTAACATTCTCTGAGAGCCATGGTAAAGATGAATATGTTGGCTGGGAAAAAGCAGGAAGTTTGTTCTGCTTCTTCTCAGATCCTCACCAAGATGGATAAAAAACTGGGGGTAGTTATATTTGTATCAAAAACCATTTAGAAATGTTCTCTTTTCCCTCATGGATGGTTAATGTAACACATTTTATACATTGTTGTACAAAACACCACCCAGCCCTCCATCTTGTGTGGCCCCTTTCGTCCCCAGGACTCCCACACTCCAAACACTTGACAGTCAGTGGACACACGGGTTTTCCCACACTGAGCACTCCCGACACCCCAGTTGGGGGTCCTACCATTTAAGTCATTTCCGACACCATCCACCTGGAATTGGGGTCAGATGGGGGCTCAGTCCCAGGAGACGCCCCCACTTCTGATGCCAATCACAAGTAGCGAGTCCCCTGGTTACCTGAGACTTGGTTACAAATCGGAGGTTCCCAGGACCCCGTCTCAGGTTCGATTAATCTGCTGGAGTGGCTCACAGAGCACAGAGGGGCAGTCACCTACACTTACCAGTTTAGTCAAGGATGTGATACAGGACACGGAAGAGCAGCCAGATGAAGAGACACACAGGGCGAGCTCTGGGAGGTTCCCAAGCACAGGAGCTTCTGTCCCGTGGAGCTGAGGTGCGTGACGGTCTCAGTGTGGATGCGTTCACCCCCAGAAGCTCCCTGAACCCTGGACTATTGGGACTTTATGGAGACTTCCTCACAGAGGCATGATCATTACCACTCCATTTCCAGCCCCGTCTTCTCTCGGGAGGATGGGGCTGGTGCTGAACAGTCCAAGCTTCGAATCATGGATTGGCCTTTCTGGCCAGCAGTCCCTGTCCAGGAGCCATGCAGGAGCCCACCCAGAGTCCCCTCATTAGAACACAAGATGCTCCGAGTGCTCTCATCACTTGGGGAATTTCAAGGGTTTCAGGAACCCCGTGCCAGGAACTGAACACAGAGACCAAAATATTTATTTTCTATTATCTCACAGTTATATAAAGGAGCACACAGGTGTCCAGTTGATGTAGGAGGTGACTAGCTTTGGAGGAAAGCATCCCAGTTTGCTCCCCAAAACTTTCACTGCCTTTGTACCATGCAGGGTCCCTGGGTGCCTCACTGGCCCAGCTCTCTTTCTGAGGCCTCTCCTCGCTTCCCAGGTCAGCATGCTCTGCTTCCCCCCATGCCAGTGAAGCTGGCCTGGTTGCATGTCTCAGGAATGTAAAGTGCCTATTACCTGAAGTCTTCAGCGTACTGTGAGTGGCAGGAAGGCAAGTTGCCAATGATGGAGCTCCTCTTGATGGCTGGGAAGGGCAGAACACTTAAATTAAATCCTTCCGTCTGAAATGTGTCTGCCTCACCTTCCCCCACCGCCAGTGCGCGCCTACACGCGGGCACACAGACACCTCTAAGTGCAACAGAACAGGCCCGGCAGAGCTTCCAAGATACAGGAGAGGGAAAACCTAGATTCAGAAAGAGTCTAAATACAAGAAAAAATAATTAAGTTGACTTTAACCAATTAGCAATTGACAAATGGCAAATCCTGCCTATCACTGGCTGTTCTGGCCACTCGGATCATTAAATGCTTTTTCCAGTCTATAGCCAAACTCGGTTGTCTCCAAGGTAAAATAACTTACAGACAAATTCTTCTCCCCTTACTCCATATTCACGTAGGTTATTGGATTTGCACTATTGCAGTGTCTGCACACATACCTGCTGACTGGGAAGGAGGAGACTCGAGCTTGCGGCGGACCCAGCACATAGGTGCTCAGGAAGTATCTGTCAAATGACCTGATGGTTGTGGGGATTAGCCAGAAGCAAGGGGAGGCTGCCCCATGGCTGGAATGCTTCTCACCAGAGAATTCTTTCTGGAAGCCCTCCCACGGGTCCCGCCTCTGAAGCCCAGTCTTTCTGTGAGTTTCAGTCACTTGTTTTAGAACAGGTTGATCTTGGTGAACCTGGTTATGGTTTTCCACTTTTCAGTCTTTGTCATATATGGGAAGATGGCATTGCATGTCTTCCACCAACTTCCTGCTGAAAGGCGTTGATGGATGAGCCATGCCCCGCATCCCCACTTGGACGGTCCATCTCTGTGCTCAGGATGCCTCCCCGATGGAGCGGGCTGCTACTGGTGAGGGAAATGTGCAACGAAGGGGGAATTTGGGCGACCTCCCACCTTGGAGGGTTGTGGTCCTGAGGGAGGAGATGCTGCTCCCGTGCTTGGTCCAGGACTAGATGGTGAGCCCTATTCTCAGCTGCTTTGCTTTTAGTGACAGGGAATGCCAGGAGAGATGGAGGTGGGTCTCAAAGAGCCCCTGCGAATCAGGACAGGGCTGCAGCTGCCTCTCAGGAAGCTGCCCCACCCCCAGCCCATCCAGCTAAGCTAGAGAGCCCACAGCGCTGATAGTAGGAAGCCTTTCTGCCATCAGTCCCGTTACTTTATTTTACTCATGGAGAGGAGAGATTCGGCGTATCAGGGATCAGAATATGATCTGGCTTGGCTCTGATCCTTTACACATTTAAAACACGATTACATTACTTACTTAACCCAGAATATTGCTAGAGCATGTGTGTCTCTTTTTCAAGGGGGGGGGGGGGAATAAATACTCTTCCATGCAGGGCAAACCCTAGTGTGTTGGTTAACAACATACATTGCTTCATTCTAACCACCGAGGTTATGGGATCACAAATCAATCTTTGAAAAGTGTCTTCCCTGGGCTGCGTCTCCTTCATAACGTGGCAAGCATGCTTCATGCATAGAACACCATTAGTGACAGTGAATATTTTTTTAAAGATTTTATTTATTTATTTTGAGAGAGAGAGAGAATGAGAGAGAGAGCACATGGGGGGGGTCAGAGCGAGAAGCAGACTCCCCGCCGAGCAGGGAGCCCGATGCGGGACTCGATCCCGGGACCCCAGGATCATGACCTGAGCCGAAGGCAGTCGCTCTCCAACTGAGCCACGCAGGCGCCCCAGTGACACTGAATATTTTAAAGAGAAAAAAACATTCTTTAGGTTTATCCTTCAAAGATTGCCATTTTGTGTGTATATTTAAACCACAAGGTGCTAGAAACGTATTTCAAATGCTGCCTGGGAATACAATGCTGTATTTTATTCCAGAAGTCAGTTTATTCCTTAATTAGAATCTGAAAGCCCACCCTGCAGCTCCACTGTTTCCTTGTGGAGTGGGTCCCTTCGAGTCACTTTCTCTCCCTGTCGCTTGGTCATCCCACTGGTAAAATGGCGATAGGGACCCCCCCTCATGGTGGTGCTGGGACTAACCTGGAAAACATACGTGAAAGCCTTTGTAAACAGTAAAGTGATTTGAAAGTATGACACGGTATCTTGATTAGTAAATTCTTAAATCTAAGAAATTCCATGGCAGATGCCATCCCAAGATGTGTGGGTTCAATATGGCGGTGACACGTTTAGTTGAAAGAGTGGCTTTACGATATAAAGAAAAGAGACAAACAAGCAGTGTAAATACAATCTGTTTCAGTGACCAGTAACAGCTAACAGATTGTTCAAGGAAAACCAAAACCTCAGTGAGCGAAGGTTGTCAGGTCAGGGAGGCTTGGGTAGCACTCACCGCAGATTCCAAAACAGCGCGATCCTCAGTGTGTTTGCTCAATTGGCTGGTGGCCTGAGAGTGGTGGTAAATCTCTTAAAATGCACGACCTACAAGTTGAGAGTTCTTTAATTATAATGACCCACATGGAAGCTTCCAGAAATCCCATGGCCTTCTCCCGTTAACCTCAGAAGGTTTGGGTCCCGTTGTGTCATGATGTATAGATTATGCTTTCCCTACTGTTTTTCCAGAAGCGACGCCTTCACAGTCCAGCCTTTAGGCGTGGGCTAACACACCCTCCAACAGTTATAGGTGTGCTGTGTGGACTCACAGGTGTCCCCACCAAAGTCCTGGGTTTAAGCCCTAAGCCCGATGTGACTGCTTTTGCATGAAGGACGTAATTAAGGTTAAATGAGCTCATGGAGGTGAGATCTGGGTCTGATGAAGTTCCTGTCCTTACAAGAACAGGCAGCAGAGAGCTCTTGCTGTCTCCTCTCCCTGCCGTGTGGGGACACGGGGAGAAGGCAGTGTCGCCAAGCCAGGAAGGGGGCTCTCACCGGGAATCGGCTGGGTTCTTGGATTTTCAGTCTCCAAAGCTGTGGGAAAACAAATTTCTGTTGAATGAGCCCCCCGGTCTACAGTATTTTGTCATGGCAGACGCAGCAGACTAAGACAGATTTCACTAAATTCTTAGAAAGTCTCTCTGCTCACCGAATGTAATTCAAGAGGAAGGACCGGTTGATTTGCTATGACACTCTAATTATGTTATTGAAAATTCTCTCTGGTATCCGCAGGCTGCTCCCTTTTGCATCTACAATGTGTTGATATGTATCCAAAGATAATAAAACTCTCAAAACGTTAAAGGAAGAAATCATTATACATAAAATATTTGAAGGCAGAGCCAATTTTGTATCAGAGGTTTGAGTCCCAGACACACACTTACACTGAGGGGTGATTTTTCTTTCTTTAAAAATAAACCTGCATTTTAATTTGAGGCAAAGTTTGGTTGAAATTGTTTTCTTTTCTTTATTTATCCTGACTGAACGTGCTCCTTTCTGCTGCAGAACACTTTTTATATTATCGCATTTTATTCGGTAGACTTTCTTTTTTTACCAGAGAGCAAGGCTTGATTTAATATTTCCCATTTCTGCAGCAGACACCGGAATAAGCAGAACATTCGGCTTGTGATTGCTTTGGGGACAAAACGTCTCTAGTAGGTAATTAGACAAAAGCCCTTAAACACACACACACACATACACGCTCACACCAACCTTCCACCAAGATTTGTTTCCATTAGCGTAAATATGTAAAAACCCAATGCTATAGGGTTAAATCCTTCCTGGGTGAATGAAAACAGCACAGCCAGTTGGAGAAAGATTTCCCGAGACAGGACTGTGCAGGGTCCTCAGGACCACCTGTGTGTCCTCATCTTCGGGGAAGCCCCACAGCAGGTGGTCATGTACCTCTGCCTGTTCTTGAATCCCTGCCCCATCACTCCTCACTGTGTGACCTTGGGTAACTCACTTAACCTCTCTGAGCCTCCCCTTCGTTCCCTTCCTTTTCATTATCTGGAAAATGCAAAAGCAACTCACCCCTCCCTCGTAAGTTTACCATGATCAAATGAGTTAAAGTGTGTCAGGTGCTTCTAGCAACATCTCTTGTGGGGTGATTACTTGCAGGGTGTTCGGGCTTTGATGCATGAGGCAAGAAGGCTTCTTAGACCCATGGGTCATCTGAAGGAAGGAGAGCAGCTCTTACTATTACAGGGTGAATTGTGTCCCCCCAAAATCCATCTGCTGCAGTCCTAAGTTCCAGTGCCTCAGAGTGATATTGGGTTGATGTAGGAGTAATTTGCTAAGAGGACGTCGGGCTAGAGTAGAGTGGGACCCTAATCCACCATTACTGGTGTCCTTAGGAGAAGAGCTAAGTCACGAGCATGGACAATGCCGTTTGAACTGAAAGCAGAGAGGGGGATGATGCAGGCACGAGCCAGGGACGTCCAGCCTGGCCAACAGCCACCAGAATCTAAGGGAGAGAGCCTAGAACAGACTCCCATCATGGCTTGCAGGGAACCAGCCCTGTCCACATCCTGGTCTCAGGCTTCCCACTTCCAGAACTGGGAGAGAATACAGTTCTGCTTCAGCCACCTGCTTCATGGTACTTTGTTATGGAAGTACCACTGGGGGTCTGGGTCTAAAGACACAGGTCCCACTCTTCCCCCACAGGGAAACTCACAGTCTGGCTGAGGACTACTTGTGCTGTAATGAACCTTTCTGTGCCCCCAGGGCACAAAGAGGTCTCTCCAGGTTCCGGTGTGGACCAGGTAGCAGAGGTGAGGCGAGAGCCCCCGACATCTCAGCACATGCATGCAGCATCCTGGGTTCTCCAACAGATTCTTGGGTCTGCCTACTCCCCTTGCCTCTATGATGGTCTCCAAGATTGGTACAGGTTGGTTCTCCAGGCCCAGCACAACCCACCCACTGCTGTCCAGAGGCAGCCCAAACGTGTTCTCTGCCTTCCCGAACCCTGCCCCCCCCAGCGCCAGGTGGGCCCCTCGGTCTGGGAAGCCCGCTGCCCTTCTGGGTCCCAGGCTCCCCCAGAGGCTGCATTTCCTGCAGCTCCCCTCCGTTGGGAAACGCGGTCTTGGGGCCCCTGGGTTGTGGGTGCTGGGATGCCTCCATGTCGTGGTCGGGGAAGGCGCAGGATCACGGGCACAGTGCGCAGTGCTGTGTGCAGGCGACGCGCTCCGCAGAGGTCCAGAAAGCGCTGCCTAGCCTTGATGTGTGGCTTCACGGCTCCCGCATGGCGAAAACTCAGAGAGAAAACAGGCCTGGTGCTCAGGAGGTGATAACAGACACGCTGCTGTTCAACCCAAAGTGGGATGACCTGGGACAGAGATTTGCAGCCCTTGGGGGAGTCAGCAAGGGGGCGAAGGCGAGGGGGCTGTGCGGGAACTGTCCGCCGCCTCCCCAAGCCTGCAGCCCCAGCAGCCGGGCTTTGAGCAGCTCCTGCATCAGTTTTCTTGGTGACGCCACCTTTGAGGACGGGGGACCCAGTCACGATCTCTGAGCATGGCTGACGTAGGATAAATTGTAAACACGAGCACTCCGCTTTCCTATAGAAAAGGTCTGTAAATGAACACATGAATGGAATTCAGCTTCCTACACCTGCGTATCCAATGGCCAATGAATCTGAAATGCCAATTACCGTCTTGTGAGGATCATTTATAACACTGACAAAGGTGGGAGCACAAAACTAAAAGTGGACCTGAGCCCGTCTTCCTCCCTGGCGCAACTTGCCTGCGTCCTGGCGCAAGCTTAGTGGGCTGGTCGGCGCAAAGACGCGGGGACCCCCGGCTCTTTAACCATCTACATCTGCCTTGGCATCTGCTTCAGGGACCCGTGTCACACACCGATGGTTCTTGCTTAAGGAACAAAGGCCACGTGATGCGTCTTTGCAGTTTGTGCCCTCCCTTCCCTGCAATGACAGGTGCACACACACACGTACACACTGAAGGAAGCAGGAAGCAGAGAGGAATGGCTCACCTGCCTGCTGGGTCGCCCTCTGCTCATCACCTCCTTAGGCTCTTGCTACCACTTCTTCCACAGAAAAGCAAGGAAACAGGTAAAATCCCTCCCCTGTGCCCACTCCCCCTGCCCACTACCTGCAGGTCTTCGGGTCTTTGCTTTCCTTGACAGCAGGGCCCTCAGGACTCACTGCCTCTCCAGGGTCATGCAGCCTGCCCCGGACTGACCTTCAGCCACCACCTGCCCTCCAACGTGTCCTGCCACCCCTATGCTACCAGGCCCATCAGTCAATTCTGCACTTTCCTCTTCCCTGGCCAGAGAGAGCCTTTGCCACAGGGGACTCTCCCCTTGGTCCACTCCCCAGCACGAGTCCCTCCAGTTCCACCTCCTTCCAGTCCCAGCTTGTCTGCCCCCTGGGACTCCCAGGGTTGAACCGCCTCTTCTCCATCTCCCCAAGTTCCTTAGTGACTTATCGCTCATTTAACTTGGGGAAACTTAATCAAGGCCTTGGAACCTGGAACTCTGAGAACCACTGGGGTTGTTGCTTTTCCCCCGGCAAGCAACTGCACGGATTAGTGTGCTTTCTCTGCTGTACGCACTAGGAACGCCTTATATAACTTTATTTGTGTATTAACTGGCTGAGTCGAACATCTACAATGCAGGACATTTTCAAGGCACCCAGCAAAAGATGTTGGAAAAATTATACGTTTGTCAGCTGGGGGTTTTCTAATATACTGTTTCTCTCCTGGGGACAGGGCAGTATCAGAGCCTTACAATGAATGGGCTAAGTCTTGCTACATTACTGATTTTCAATGGTCAAGATGTTTTGTAAAGCAATGTAAAGAGGTTATGTCACCTAAGGTAATATAAAGTAAAAAAAAAAAAAAAAAAAATCTGCACTTCATCAAAACCCACCCTGCGATTAATTCCAATATGTTCACCTCGACAGAAATGACACATCTTGGGTGGAATCATCGGTGATTGTCCCGGACATCACGTCACCATGCTGAGGCCTCCGTATTTTCCAGCTCAAGGTCAGTGTTCATAGAGGTCAACATCAACAACACAGGTATCGTCCCGACGAGGGGATCCTGGGCAGGGGTGGGGTTCTCCCACGTGTCCGGGGCTCTCGAGCGGAGAGACGCCCTATGCGCGGGGAGACGGGTTCGGAAGGGGATGCCCGGCCGCACACCTGCCACGACGCGTCGGCCGGTGATCTGCGTGCTCTGCTCAGTGGCAACACACTGTTGTCCCTTTAGCGGCAGTTGCCCCTGCCCTTTAGAAAGGCCGGACGGAGCTCAGCACCCACCAGGGGAGGAAGAACACTCGGGGTGGGGGGCGCACGGCCAGGCCCGGTGGCCCGGGATCCAGCCCCCAAGCTCCCACCTCACCTCCAGCGGGCTCTGCGGCGCCGAACCCCCCGTGGGCTGTGCGCCCACGACCGGGGGTCGGCAGGGTTAAACACTCTGTGATGGGAATCGGAAGCCAGCCACTTGAGCCGCCGAGGGTGACCCCCTGCTCTGCTGGGATGGCATTTCAGCTAGACTCCCCCGCTTCAAAAGGGCGGCCTGATTTCTTCCTCTCCTGGCCTCAAGTGAAACAAAGGAGAAGCCACCCTGTATATGGTTTTCTGGCAGCGGGCCTGCCACTGTTTATCAAGCCCGGGCAAATCCAATTAGCTTGTGGCCTACCTCCCAACCTTATTAACCTGCTCAGCTGTGAGAAACTGCACAGCCCCTGCCAAGATCTCATTTCTCCAGCGGCTGATAAGATCAGCGCCAGATATTCAATGGGTTCTTTCACCTCGGCTCCGGCTCCTCATCCCAGCCACACCGGCCCCGTCTTATTTTCCCACACGAAATAGGATGGCGACCGCAGGGCCTGGGGAGCCGGCTGAACAAACGCGGCCGGGCCCCGGGCACGGCGTGCAGGGGCGGCCGGATCCCCCTTATCGCGGCAGGCCCACAAAGGCCGGCCGGCCCGGGTGATTAGCATTCCCCGGTGAGCCCCGTCAGCCCTATTTCTGTCACACAGACAGATTGAGGCTTTCACTCAGGCTCGCGAGTGAGTGACACATGGCCCGGCCGGGAGGACAACATTGTTATTTGAGTTAAGAAATCAATTTGTATCAAATGTACACTGTAATTTATTTGTTGGCTTTGAAGGGAACCGAGCCGAGATAAATGGGAATGGCGGCTTTCTTCCCACCCCCACACACCCCCCCGCCGAGCTGATAAAGTTCTTCTGAACCCAGATAGCGACAGTCAGCGCCAGAGTGACAAACATGTTTAAAGTTGCACAGTGATCTTTAAATCTCAAAAAGAACACCTTGTCGGACATGATAGAACATTTTTTACCTTTTCCCTCTATCTGTCAGAAAGCGGCTGTGACGGGCTGCTTTAGTATTTTTGCTGACATTTTCTTTATCAAGCACATCTGTTTGTGGTCGAAAGATGCTTATTCCTATTTACTTCAATCTACAGCAGGCTGGGAAACTGGCAAAAGGAAGGGAGAAAACGAGACGCTGGGTCCCAGCCTCACACTTAAATACCCGGGGGTGGCTCCATTCTGTCCGTCTTTTTCAGCGTTGATCCTGTCTTGACGTGTCCTGGGGCTCGCCTTCTCCTTCCTCCTGCTCCTCCTCGCCCTCCTCCTTCTCTTCCCTCTCCCTTCTTTTTAAAAAGCTGACATACACGGAACACGCCATGCTGGCTGATTGCATAAAACCTTGATCATTTTTGCACCTGCTATTCACATAGTTTGGGAATCTGCTTCCTCCCATGGCCAGAAGGAAAACTGCATGATCTTGAGCTTTTCTGTCTCTGACCTTCTATTTGTCTGGCCTGGTCTGCCCTCACTGAATGTTAGGCCAAAGCTCTATGGGAATTCCTTCTATTTTAAGCTGGGGCCAGAGTCGTCCTGCGAATCAAGGTTACATAACTGATTGCAGCCCCTCCGTGTGCACGGACCGCTGACCGCCAGTGAGCAGGACGTCCACCTTTCCCTGTGACTGGGTTCCTGAGCTGGGGGATTGCTTTCCTTTGTTGTGGAATTAAATCCTTCCTTCAGTGGGTCACACTGGGACCAGCAGCTTGTAACCAGGTGTTTGTGCGTTATTAAAACTCCAGTTTGAACATTTTCTGAGCGTGCAGATGACTTTATACTCCTCTTTCAGTCTTCAAACGTTCCTGCCTGCCTTGTGCGCCTTTCACCTGTGGACTTCAGAAGGGCGGAGGAGGGAGCGGGCCGGCGGGGGACATTCTGCCCCCGGGGGGGGTGCATCCCCAGGCCGCGATAGCGGGGATCACGATGTGTTGTTGCGGAGGCAGGACCCCAACAAGGGGCAGAGCTGGTGGGGGCGTCCCTGCTCCACCAGCCGTCCTCCCCTCCCCCCTCTCCCCTTCCTGAGGCTCCCCTCCCCTCCGGCCTCAGCTTCGGCCCCCACAAAGCTTCCTCCGTCTTGCCTCACCCAGCACTCACCCTGAACGTGTAACTTTAACACACCTTCTGGTGTTGATACTAAGATTTTCCATTTGCCGGGCTAAAATAGGTGTCCCCAAACACGGGAGGCTGTTTTGCATAAAAATAATTCACCTTCAAAAAGTGGCAGAACTTACTCTCCAGAAAATATGCAGGAGCCAAAGATAGTTGGAAGGTAAGTGGGGAAGCCCGCGGGCCCCTGGGAACAGCAACACTCCCGGGCTCTGGCCCGCGCTCTGGGCTAACCGCTTCATTGAGATATAATTCACATTCCACACAATTTACTCCTTTAAGGTAGACAAAGCAGTGGCTCTTGGTGTGCTTGCGGAGTTAGGCAAATTTCACCACCACCCACTTCAGAACATTTCCGGCAGCTCAGAAAGGAGCCCTGCAGCCACCGTGCCTCGGCCCCAGGCAACGCCGACCCGCTTCTGTCTCCGCACGGTAGCCCACACTGGGCATTTCCTGTAAATGCCGTCATGGAAGATGCGGTCTTTGTGTCTGGTTTCTTTCTCTGAACGTGGTGTTTTCAAGGCTCATCCATGTTGTGGCAGATGTCAGAACAGCCTCCCTGTTTACAGTGAATTCTATTCCCGTGTCAGGGCCGACCACGTCGTTCTGTTTGTCCGTCCAGCCAGCCGCGGATGGACGTTTGGGTGGTTCCCACATTTTGGCTGTTGTGAGCAATGCTGCTATGACCATCCATGGACACGATTCTATGTGGATAGACCTTGTCATTTCTCTTGGGTACGGACCTGGGTGACATTGCTGGGTCAGATGGTAGCTCTGTGGTTAACGCGGGACGAACCGCCAGGCTGTTTTTCCAAGCAGCTGTACCACGTACTGCTTTTGTACACAATCCAAACAAACTCAAGTAACTCTTTTCCAGTGAATGGAAGATCAGAGCCAGCAAGGGAAAAGGAATACCAGAAATATTGTTTTAGAAAGGAACAACGAAGCTGCAGGAATCACCTAGCTGGGAGTTAAGAGTGACCAAGAAGACAGGGAAAATGAGATGGTAGTGTAGGAATTAAAAAAAAAAAAGAATCAATGTGAGTTGAACAGCTTCTCTCTCTATCTGGAGTCCGGACAGGGTCACTTGTAATTAATTTCTGAATAGTTTTCCGGCATCGCAAGGAAAATATAAAACTGTACTTAGTATATTTAGATTAAGAAGTCATAGAAGTGCACGACATTCTGTGAAATAGGGTACAAAGGTACAAACAAAGTGATTTAAGGTATAAGCACTACGTACGTGAGAAATTCGTTTGGATAGAGTATTTTCCTACCAGGTGTCAATAAAGGGTCCCTGTGTCCCCTAAAGTCCATTTTGTATCTGCTGCTGTCTGCAAGGGGCTTTGCAAGCACCATCTGGCCATTCTGGTGCGTGGTGGGGACCCCACGATGGGTGTCGATGACAGACAAAGAGTAGCTTCCTCACTGAGAAGAGAGGCCTGTGCAAAGGGGAAGAGACTCCTTGAACACAGGCTAGCTTTTTCAAAATGGTGCTTTGATTATCTGAGTGCTAAAGAACACATGTACAAATATTTTAATTTCAGAATATACATTACTGGCTATTCAATTAGCTATACTTTTTTTAATTTATGTCATGTGAGGTTGTAAACTGAATTTTCTGTGGTTTTCTAAATTATTTGTAAGCATTCAAGAGATTCTGTTTATTTTCCCTTGTATGGCTGAAGGGTCGTTGTTTTCAGTACGTGTGTGTCTGTAAACAGTATTAATAGCTGAAAGAGGCAATCCCAGCACTTTCGATGTTAACATGATAGGGTTTACCAAATTATGTTTAGACTGAGCACCAAATTTAGGCATAAATGGTCTATGACCAAATCAGCATTAACATCATGGACTTAACACTAAGGCCTCATGGTTCACACCATCTCCTTCACTCTTGGGGCTGGAGTGTTTTCCATCTGATGTGATAAAGTAAGATCGTATGATAATTCCGTGATATGATCAACGTGAAATACACATACACATAGCTGGCCCAGTTCATCAAAAAACGTGAAAAACAAGAGGGCTGCTTCCCCCGCCCCCATCAGGTCTCAGTTCAAAGGGCAGCTTCATACATGTGACAGTGACCATTCTTTCGAGAAGCAGAAAATCAAGGCTGCCCCTGTGCCTGGCCCTGGCTGATGGCTGCCACAGCCCAGCCCGACCTCACCCCAGGTTCCCGTGGCTGGAGCTGTGCCCGTCCGCCTCCCCCCAGATCCCCACTCCTCCTCCAGGAAGCAGAGACCCCAGGACTTTAAGGCTGCTAAGCCGGCCTGTCCTCCCACGGAGGCCACCGCCACTGAGACCTGCTGGGACCCACGCCAAGTTCTACCGTCTCCCCCGCGGAACCCACCTCGTGTGCCAACCGTATTCTGCTCAGAGTGAACAGACAAGTGAGCAATGGAAACAAAGTTCTTCGTGCTCCCTGGGGGAAGAATGGTTGTGCCTCTTCAAACGTGAGTGGGTCTGTGAGGTACTGTCATTATTTTTCATTAACGAAAAGCGTTGTTGTTGTTTTTAACCTTGAAAATCTACGCAGTGTTTACTGGACTGGTGTCCAGGTCCTTTTAAACCAGCCCTGGAGAGCTCACATACCTCTTCAAGCACAAGTACGGCACCTCCTAATCAGGAATAATGGTGTGATAATCCCGAACTATGAAATGTGTATTTAAATGCAGTTTTATTACTTTCATGTACATTACACACTGCTAAGCAAGATACAAATCTGCACTACTCATAGGAGGTGGGTTAATGAAAAAAATACAGCATCACATAATATATTATAATTATAAGAACCCAGTAGTGTGAGAGTTAATTGCTAGGCCCAGAGCTGATATCGTGCAAAGACATTCTAAGTTTATGATTCCTTGTTTTGAAACTGAATTACTTTAACCTGAGTTTCCTGCATTCCTGATTAGTACCCTGACCATTCGCAGACATTTTTTCTTGAAATATATAAATTTCAGTCAAAATCACATATACTAGGGATAGGACAAGAAAATCCCAATGAGTAGAATTCAAGTTATTGTTCAAGTTCAAACAATACTTTAAAAATAGAATATGCCCCAAGTCACTTGTGCTAACTGTATTGATCATATAATTGTATTGATAATTGATTGATAATACAAAATATAGTCAGCAGAAGTGGAAGTAAGAGAGGAAGAACACAGAAAGTGTACCCTTATTAAGATCCAGAACAGTTTCCAGTATGTGTTACTTAAAAAAAAAAAAAAAAAAAGTTAATTAAAGGGTTTATACTTTATCATGCACGGTAAAGAAGTGACAGGCATTATTATGATGTGAAATGCTTCATTCTCCAGCAGAGTTTAATTTAGAGCTGCAACAAAGAGGAGCGAGGGAAAATGAAGCATCTGAGATGCTGCAGCCTTGCGGTTCAGGCTCAAGGTCCTTCTGGAGGAGCAATTGGAGGGGGACATACAAGGTCAGCGGCTGCCCAGAGTCCCCTTTCCTGAGAAGGTCTCGGACAGCAGTGCTTACGGACAGCCATCCCTCTGCAGGTTCCCCCTGTGCCCTGACCCCCAGGGGGGTGTGCAGCCCATCAAGGATGGCCAGTGTCGTTAGGGCATAGCATGGACCCGGGGTGCCCCCCGCCGCCACCCCCAGGCCGGGTGGATGCAGCCACAGCTCTGACAGTCTGCAGCCAGAGCCAGACACGGGCGTCCGGCATGTCTGTGGCCTTTATTTCATTTTGTCCATCTGCCTGCACGTTCGGGAGAATCTCAGAAAAGCAATGGCTTTTCTCAGAAGAAAGTTAACAGGGTCACAGCAAACCAGTTTTCAACCCCTCCTGACCCTCCACTCTGCTCTGCCACAGACTGATAGGATTCTACTGTGTTATTGAGTTGTATGCATTGACAGGCTGTTGATTCTTCTTACGTCTACTGTAGTTCACATCACATTATCTTTCTCTTCAATCAGAGCATGCTCCTTGAAGGCAGGAGAACAGGCTTTCCTCATAATCTTACACTCACCATGTGTTATATTTTCCTTGCAAGAGTAGGTATCAACACACGGGAAGAAGGAAGGAAGGGAAGGAGGAAGGGAGGGAGGAAGGAAGGAAAGAAGGCAGGAAGAAGGGAGGGACAGAAGGAAGGAGGGAGGGAAAGAAGGTAGGAAGGAAGGAAGAAAGGAAGGAAGGAGGAAAGGAAGTAGTGAGTCTACACTTGGGAAGGACCTCTGGGGGGAGCAGGGCCCTGGCAGGACCCACCACCGGGGAGGAGGTGAGGCAGGTTGTTCACCAACAAGAGAAGGCCAGTGCGGGGGGCTCTGGGGTCCAGTGGTCAGCATCATTGATGTGACTTTCATCAAATCCAATAGCGGTGGGCACTCTGGGCTCCCCAGGAGTCTGTAGTTTGCCTGATGGCCTTGAATAAAGGCTGTTTTCTGGTCCAGGTCACTGGAGTGGGTTATCAGTTTATAACTAACTATAGTTTGCAAGTAGAAACCAGAACCAGCTGAGAGGTAGGACTCAACACATCTCAGTCTCCAGGTATGCCCGTATGTCCTCACTGCAATGTTCAGGGTCGCCTTGCTTCTTGTCAAAACCCCAACTTTCACACAAGATCACTGGAGAAGCTATGAATTCAACCAGCTTCCTCACCGGTTCTAGCTTTGGGCTTGGTTGTGGACACAGCCTGACAATGAGGGGTCTGTGAGCACAGACAAAGGCGCTGGTTCTCAGGGCCCTTCCAGCCTCTGACTTGACACTCTGAGCTCATGACTGTCCTTCGAGCTCCCAGTACCGCTGTAAGTGGCCAGCCCACCTCCCAAGCCCCCTTGCCCGCCATGTTGTTCTGTGACATGGCCTTGTCCTCGGTATCACCTCACTGTGGGGACCCCAGCTAGCATGTACGTAAACTTTTCATTACTGGAGCCCATAGGCTGCTGGGTCCCATCCTTAATAATATCAGGTCATAAATGCCTTCAAGAACCCGGGATGAGCAACCCAGCACCACATGCCCTTCTTCATGACCAGGGACCCACAAAACCAGCCAAGTGTGCCTGTGTTCAAGCCCCATAGCCCATTAGAGCAGAAAAGGAATTCCCTAAACACAGTTAGGGTGCCCAGGGGGACAACTCTGACACAGAGTAGCCTCATGCTGAATGTGCCAGCCTCGGATTAAGGCCCTGGAGATCCCGTTCACACAGAAATACTTAATCCAAGGGCTAGCCCTTGAGCCCCGGGCTGGTCTTCTATGCTGAATTAGCCAGCCCACTCAGTGTAGAGACGGAGGACAGGGGAGGAGGTCACACTCCAAGTGCCTTCCCTTGCAGGCAGGTCCTAGGCCAGGGCGCCTCTCTCTAGGAAGGTGGTCCTGGGAAGCGCTAAGACCAGCAATCTTGAAAGTCCAGAAGAGAAAGGGCTTTCAGTTCCTGAGTGGAAAGGGGGCACCAGAAGGCCAGGGGAATTGCTAAAATGAGAAAGAAGGAGCTTCCCCCACCTGATTTGACCCAGGTGACCCTAACTCGTTCAAGCCACGATACCAAATCAAAATCTCCCCAATGTCCCCAAAGATAAACGTTGCCAGTTTGAGAGGAAAAACTTTGAAGCTTAGAGTTAGGCCTGCAGTCTGTAATCATGCCGCATGTGATGGATCCTGAGCTTCCCGCCAGTTCTCCTTCCGGGAGGATAAAGCAAAGCTACTGTTTTCCATCAAAATTCCCTGTCAGTTCCTGTCCATTGAGGGATCCTGTGTTTCTCTCCTCCTCAAGTCTGTTTCACTCTTCTGAGCTGTCTTTTAAAAAGAAACATACTGTCCTCATTAGAATCTCCACAAATAGAGTTTGGCTTTCCTTCTAATTTATTTATTTTTCATACTTCGGGTCTCGTGGGATGGACCTCGCATGCATGCCTGCCCTTTCTAGGAGGGCTTTGAGGCTTTTGCTGGCCAAGAGTCAACACGAAAAAGAGTGTCTTAAAAATTTGTTCACATCCATTTATGAAAGGAAAGGATGAAAGCATTGAGTGAAGTGTTGCCCGTCATTGGAAGGCATGAGACTTCACCTGTTTTAAATCTGCAGTATTTGTCATGACTCAAAGGCTGGAGATCTAATGGTTCTTCCAGGGTTTTGCTCATAAACACACACAGACGCATCTCAGGGCTCCAGCTTTCTTCTTTCACATAGACTTCCCTCTTCACACTTAAAACAGAAATGCATTTTCTCTGAGAAAGCGCTGACAGCAAGCCTTGCTTTCTCAAGGCAGGGAAGTTGCTTGCGCTCAGGCTGTGAGCAGCATAGCACACAGGGACACGTGGCTGAGCCCGAGTTCCCTGCCTTTGAAACAGGCCTGCCAGCCCCTGGGAAGGGGAGTGGGCAGAGCGCTCTGCGGGCCGAAACTTCAAAACCGTGCTGTTAGCCCAGAACCAGAGCTCTGGGCACTCCGCGGGAGACCTCACAGGTGTTTGTTAACGAAATAAATCTTCATGACCATTAGACTGCTGTCATCCATGTTTTCCTACCTGGAGCGGGGTTGGGGGCGGGGGGAGACAAGCAAAGAAAACCAAAAGAATACTATGCTGTTTTGTCATATTTAATTATCTCATGAATAGGCATCACTGAAGATAAAATTGCATTCTTTTATAATACATTGCATTAAAGCATGACTAACACCTTTGTGAGGTGACCTCTTCATGCGCGTCGAAGAAACAACCTGCTTAAACTTCGTTTTCTTCATTGTGAGGCCTTGGTTATAAGCCAGGGATGACACTGCTCTTCATTTTGATGTGTCGTGTTTAATGCCAGGGCTCCAGCTCAACCTGGAACAGAGACTGTTTTCCCCTCTGATCAAGACACGATGCAAGATTTAAACAAAAGGGAGTTTAATTGTTGTCGTTTAAGCCAAAGTGTGTGAGGTACAGATTTGCCCATGAAGAAATATTTACAGACCCACTGCCCTTCTGGCTGGTTTGTCTTCCTCCATCCACTGTGTATGGGGATGGGGTTAACTCACGCACAGGCATGCGTAGGTGGGTGACTATAAAGAGCATGGAAAAGACCTTGCTCAGAAACCAGCCACTTGGATGTTCTAGAGCATGAATTAGCCAAAAAGTGATGCTAGGGATGACGTTGTGTGTTTGCAAGAGGAAAGAAGAGCCATGCATAGAACACTCCTGGCAGGCATGGCCCCCTCCACGCCCACCACCCTGCATGGGGCTATCAGATGTAAGGGCAGCCTCTGGGGTTTGGGGCTCCTTGTCACAGCAGCAAACATACTCCAATAGAGACTCGCCTTTCTGGGCAGAGAACCTCAGCAAGCTGACTGTGGGGTGGGGATGGGGGTCACAGTCCCCCAGCCGGAGGTCCTCTGAAACCTGGGTCCATTCTGCACCAGCCAAAGGAGAACCAGACTTCTCCCCAGGGCATCCCAACAGCAGCCTTTTCGGAAGAACACATGATGACCTGAGCTGTCCCAGGCAGTGTTGGGCTATGAGGCCAGATCCCAGCAATACACCAGGAAGTTACAGGAGAGGAATAGAAAAGATGCAGATACTTACATTTCATTCTCTTTTACTGAAGCCTGATATCTTAATTATATATTTTTCATATAATTCAATAGCTAATATATATAAGAAAACTTACAGAAAATAAGAAGCGATATGTAGCCAATAATTGGGCTGTTGATTCCAGGTTTTG
The DNA here is from genome assembly GCF_011800145.1 of Mirounga leonina. Classification (NCBI taxonomy): domain Eukaryota; kingdom Metazoa; phylum Chordata; class Mammalia; order Carnivora; family Phocidae; genus Mirounga; species Mirounga leonina. The sequence goes on along the minus strand of NW_023270865.1, from coordinate 2,638,493 downwards.
CACAGCCTATCCAATGAATCTCCCGGATTCTGTTGCCTACCTCCCCACCTATCGCTACCCTCAAGCATCTCCACCTCGAGGAAAGGTGCCAACATTCACTCCAACCTGAACTTTCAGATCATTCTGATGTTCTTTTCCTCTGCGCCCCACCTCTACCCCATTGAAGAGTGTTCTGTTGCCTGCCTCCTAGCCTGGCCCAATCTTTAGGGAGAAAAATTGCAATACTGTGTCAGGATATAGATCCTGGACTGCATACTGGGTGACCAGAGGCCCATGAAGATGGTCTTAGGAGGTCTTATGAGACGTGTGGTCAATGTTGAGAACCAGGTATGGATGATCACATTGTGTCCTAAGAGGCTTCTTGCAAAAATTAGGTAAAAGAAGTTAAAATCTCTTGGAGTAGTTTTGACAAATATTTTGAAATTCATAATGTGGTTCACGTGAGCGTGACCCCGCCGCTCTGGGTTTCAGTCCCGGGGGCTGCCCTAAAGTCCTTTCCCCGATGCTACCGTCTGTGAGTCTGTGGCCGTCTGGGTATTTACCCCAAAGACACAGACGGAGTGAAAAGAAGGGCCATATGCACCCCAATGTTCATAGCAGCAATGTCTGCAATAGCCAAACTGTGGAAAGAGCCGAGATGCCCTTCAACAGATGAATGGATAAAGAAGATGTGGTCCATATATACAATGGAATATTACTCAGCCATCAGAAAGGATGAATACCCAACTTCTACATCAACATGGATGGGACTGGAGGAGATTATGCTAACTGAAATAAGTCAAGCAGAGAAAGTCAATTATCATATGATTTCACTTATCTGTGGAACATAAGGAATAACATGGAGGACATTAGGAGAAGGAAGGGAAAAATGGGGGGGGGGGATTGGAGGAAGAGATGAACCATGAGAGACTATGGACCTGAGAAACAAACAGGGTTCTAGAGGGGAAGGGGGGGGAGAGATTGGTTAGCCTGGTGATGGGTATTAAAGAGGGCACGTACTGCATGGAGCACTGGGTGTTATACGAAAACAATGGATCATGGATCACTACAACAAAAACTAATGATATATTATATGGTGACTAACATAACATAATAAAATTTAAATAAATAAATAAATAAATAAATAAAATTCATAATGTGGATCCAAACAAAACTTTTTCCAAACTACCCAACATTCTATGGCAGATATGGATTGTCTTCTGTATTTCCTAAGTAGGACTCTTGCTCTGATGTGCCAAGGGATTTACAGAGGCATCTTCCCCATCTCCCTCTGTTGGGGGCCAACAAAGTCGAGGAAAATCCATGTGCTGTGGAATTCTGTGACCTGAGGACTCTATTAAGTGCATGTGTCCCAAACATCTCCAAAAACATGAATAAAGTCAAATCACCACATTTCTCAATTCCTGTATGTAGTGAGGTATCTTCTCGGCTTTAGTTTGCTTTGAGATTGTATAACCTGAGACTCTACCATGCTTCATGGATATTTTCCATGTATTATAGCAGAATCCATAATAAATCAGTAAAGCAGTCACCAAAACAAAAGAAATTGTATTTATTTCTTTGATCAAGCACGACATTAAGTCTGGCCTCAGGTAGAGTATGTTCTGTTGTTTTGTTGTTTATTTTTATAACTTCCCTTGAATTCACTCATACTTTCCAGAACATCTTATCTGGCTCAGGCTCTAAAAAGATGCAGCAGAGCCATTTTGGTTCCCAAACTGTCAAGACTTGGCACCAAAGGTTTGTCAAGAAAAAGCCTAAGCATGTCTGGGGTGGGGCTGCTGTGTTGAAAGGAACAGGAATGGTGATGGAGGAAGAGCCTTCTTGTGGCGCTTGGGCAGCCTGTGGAGTGTGAGGGGCCTGTGGCCTGTTCCTGCAAGCACTGCGAGCTTTGTGGAGAGAACCCCCTCCCTACTGTCCCCCAAGCTGGCCTCGCTTAGGCGCCTGGTAGCAGGCCTGCCCCACTGGTGCAGAGCTGGGCCCAGACTTGCTTCCAGTCAGGATGGGCCACCACGACCAGCAAGCTCACAGTGGTGCTCAGCGGTGTGCCTACTTCCATGTCCAAGAGTCTCTGCTGGCTGACCTGAGAATAGAGCCAGTTCCGAGCATCACACATTCAGAAATAAGGTGGTTCAACATCCTCTATCAGTGTGGTGAAATTGAGAAATACTGCTTTTTAATTGGAAATAGTGATTGCAAAGACTCAACACAATCTACAGATACTATAGAAACATTCAACTAGAACATAAAACAGTATGAAGTGAAGTGAGTGTGTAAGGGGAAAGACCCACTCACCTTTCTGTCAGGGTCGAGGGGAGGTGGGAAGCCGAAGATAACCTCCAGGAATAGTTAGCAAATCACCCAGTAGGAAAGTGATGAATGGACCAGGACACGCTTCGCAAGGGTCCTATTGAATGTTGTCTTTCAGCCTCCACAACAAGTGTGGCCCTGAGCCCCCGCTCCCTGCAGACACAGCCCATCAGCCCGCCCTTGGCTGCTTGTATGATAAACACACATCCATGAAAGTTTAATACATTTGAGGTATGCTGCCTGCCCCCTCCCTGCCCACCAGGGCCGCTCAACCCGAGATTTGTGGGAGGAAAAGTTGTTTTGCCACATGAGTGAACTTTGCCATGGCCGCTGAGGGGGGTTTCCTCTCCTCTTACTAAGTATAAGCAAAAGCTATGTTAAGTTGGTGGTGCCTATTTAATAATTCATCCCACTTAAAATTCAGAGTGCTTTGCTGAGACATTCGTGGGGCCATGGAACTCTTCCAGAGGACTCATGAATATGGAAGCTCTGCTGGTTCTGTGAAGGGTCTACTTGCTCATACGGGCAGCCCGCCGGTCTGGTCTCCTGGCCAGTTCCTAGCGTCCTCACCAGCCAGAATACCATTGCAGACCATGAAGATGTCTTTTTGAAGAATGAACCCCAAATGAGTGACAAATATCCCAAGGCATAAGGGTGCCCAGTCGCCAGTGGTGGGGAAGAGAAATTGCCACACGTACCTACACTCAGTTTCCAGAATCTTGGGCTGCTGCCTGCTACTTTATAATAGAAACATTTCAATCAAGTTTACTACATTAAAGATCTAGCACAAGGTGGTCTTTTTGAAAGAACAACATTCTACCTGTGTTTATATGAGCATTTTTTTTTCCACAGGTAATTTGTGTTCAAATAGAATTTCATGCAGCTTTTAGCTTTTTTTCTTTATTAGTCCTCTACAGCTTGGTCCCTTCCTAGCTATTCCATATTATTTATGTTTCTAGTTCAGTAGTTTCTCTGAGATCCCAGATATGCCCTACAGAAGGAATAATAAAACTAAGTAAAATTTTATTGCCAGGGAAAATGCCCATGGCTGTAAATGTCTTTTTATAGTGGTAATGTTTGGTTTTAATATTTAATAAGCATAAACCACCATAAAGAAACATAACATTATGTTCAATCCCTTGAAGAATGGTGAGATTTGAAATTGTACAGGTGAAGTCTTATCTGATGTAACTAAAAAGGCTTTGGATGTACTTCAAACTTAGATCCAGAATCCAGATGTCGCCGAGCTCCAGGGAAACCCAGTGCTTAATAACAAGTTCATCAACCACACGTTCCACAGAAACGAAAAGTCAAGGATTTGCACGTATATGGCAGTGACTCACTTTTCTAACATCTGAGGATGAAGTCAGAAAGTGATTTGTTGATAAAATAAAGCTAAACCACAGGTAAATGGCTTATGTGCTTCTAAATTGAATCAGAATAAATGATTATATTTTTAAAAAAATGAGAACTGCTCCTGAAGTTCTTTGAAGAATACTTAGTAAGTGATGGTGGGTGTGATGTTGTTGTTCATAAGCAATAAATGTCATTCCCATGATTAGGCTGTGGGGCCTAATTCCATTCTCTAGGTTTCCGAAAATGGTGAAAAATTCAGTCTTCAACTAGTCAGAAAAGAAAGGTCAAAGGTTACTTATTTCTACTTTGAAAGCATTTCCTTTTCTTGACTTTTACAGCTGTCAAATGACATAGATTTATAGCAATCAATTTCAGCACCCCCAGGGTTCAAGTGTTTGTTGATTTTTTTTATTTCTTTTGGCCGTGATTTGTGTGGGTCTCCAGCTCTGGTAGAAAACAATAACTGGACTTACAAATACCAGGGCAGAGAGGTGGGGAGTGGAAACCGTTGGAAATTAAGAAAAAACAAATCCATGTATCAACTGAAATGAAGTTAATTTGGGGATAGTTGAAAAGAATAGGAAAGGTAGCTTTGTCACTTGAACACCAAATAAGAAGAAAACTTTGTTCACCAGTTAAAATTGGATCACTCAGTGAAGAATGGGTGGGATTCTTAATGCTTGTTTGGAATTATGTGGGCAAATACAAGTAAATGTATTATTTTATTAAATTTGTTATCTAATTATATCAATCCATCACATAAAAGAAAACAATTGCATGACCATGGGAATCCAGGTATATTTTTCACTATCATTCTTCAGACTGACACATACATACATGCTGATCAATACACTGGAATCCTTCAGGAGAGTTACTGGGAGGTGTGTCCAAGGCAGAGTTGGGGAGAAGTGTGTGCAGTGCCTTTTCCAGGACCTAACGCTACTGAGGTCTTAGGGTCAGAAGTGGTTCAACCGATTGCAATGGCCAAGGTCCTCATAAACTGATTATCAGGAGCTACTATATACAGATCTAATAAGACAACCATAGAGGTTAGTCATTTCTAAATAGTAATCTTGAGGGGTGTCTGAGCAGCTCAGTCAGTGAAGCGTCTGCCTTCGGCTCAGGTCATGATCCCACGGTCCTGGGATCAAACCCCACGTTGGGCTCCCTGCTCAACAGGGAATCTGCTTCTCCCTCTCCCTCTGCCCCTCCCCCAGCTCATGTACGCTCCCTCTCTCTCTCTTTCTCTCTCAAATAAATAAAATTAAATCTTAAAAAAAAAAAAAAAAGTAACCTTGAACAAATAACCTGTTTGGTATTAGTCCCAGAACTAATAACTATTTCCTTAGAAAAGAGACAAACTGTTCTAACCATCCTCAGCTCAGGTGACCCCGTGTGAGGTCAGCTGAATAGGACCAGATGAGACTCTCAGAAAGAAGGAAAGCCAGGACAAGCTGGTGGAGCCAGCCATGGTTGGAGAGGTGAACTCTGTGTGCCGGTGTGCTAACTGAAATGCAGATTAGTCCAGCAAAACAGGAGTGTGGTGAAGCCCCCTCCAACCTGCATTATGTCCTCATCACACCTATAATGCTTTTAACACACCAAATTCTGTCCTTTGGATCCTGAACTTAAGGGTGCTTAATGTTTTGGAAGTTTTATGAAACTATTTTATTCCAGACATATTTGATTGCCATAATTTCAACTCACCTCTACGGATGCTGAATTGACTTGAAAATTTGTGTACTATTTGATGTTTAGTCGCATAAGCAACATTAAGCTAATTTAATTGTTTTAACTGGTAATGAAATAGTCCATAAAAAGGATTATGGTTCCATATAAAGGCATTTCTTTGCATTTCAAGCTGTATTTTACTTGCAATCTCCTAAGGTTTATTTAAGGCAGTGACCATCAAACTTCAGGGAGATAAGAGGGATATCTGTTAAAATGTCAGTTCCTTTTCCTGAGCATCTGATTCAAAAAATGAGGCCTTAAACTTTGGAATTGTAACATGATTCTGAAACAATTTTGATGCAGGTACTCCATGGGTAACACTTAGAGAAATACTGTTGTAAACTATACATTTTACCATTTAAAATTTTTCATGAGGAAAAAGCACTCACATCCGTTTGTGTTGACACAAGCAAAGATTATTTCAAAATCATTTGAGAATTACCACTGGCATTATTTGGCCTTTCTGCAGTAATGGGGAAGAGGGAATAATGGTCAGGACATGGTACGCGGAGCCATCCACTTGTGGCTGGGTCTTAGTACCATCTTTTACGAGCTAAACAGCCTCCAACCGTTTTTGATCCAGCAATTTAAGTGTGTCTACCTATGCACAATGGACATAACAAGAGAAGACATGCCATCAGAAAATGAACATTGAACAAGCTGTCTGTGCATATAAGATATTTAGCATCTAGCACAGAGAACAAGGTTAAGAAACATTAGTTACTATTACTATTATTCACTGTTAATTACTACATCTAACACATTTCAGTAGCTGGTAAAGTGTCTTATTTGATGAGGCAAATTATCCAGAGAAAGGCATTACAGCCACAATCTAATCTGATGCAATTTCATGAAATTAAGAACTAATGACCTTATGTTTGGTCTTAAATTTGCTCACACGGCTTAGTGGAAAGAGCACTGTATTCTACCTTGAAATTCAAATTCATGGTTATTTTTGCAAGTCTTTTCTGTAGGGCCACCCTCAGCAAAATATTTTCATCAATAAAGCAAGGAAAAGAACACAATTGCCCCCAGAATTTTTGGGAGCTTCACTAATGCAGTGTTTCTGAATGCAACTGGAAAAGTCAAGGACATGCTAATATTACAGGATATCGTATCTCAACATGAATCTCACCACATTGAAGATGCCATGGCTGAGCTTTCTTTTTATCCCCAATGATTTAACTCTGCTGCTGTTGTCACAGGAATTTGATTTTTTTCCTGGACAGAAGAAAACCACAATTTGCTAGTTTTAGATAGGAGTATAAATATACTTACTCTTTGAGCTTTTGTATAAGCCTCCATGGAACATCAAACAGTAATCTGAATCTAAAAATTACAAGACAGACTGGGTGAGAATCATCATTGTAAGATTGACCCTTTGGGAGCCAGCTGGTCAAAAGGGTTAGGATTAAGGTACAAATTGTGCTTAACCTCTTGTGTGATAGGTCAGCAAGTCAATTTAGTCATAAACATGCTTGTGTGATTCTCAGTTAATGTTCCAGATGGATGACAGCAAAGAACATATGTGCATCTATATATTTGTGTATATCTAGATAGCTAGACAGCTAGATGGATGGATGGAAGGAAAGATGAAGTAGATAGATGGATAGATGAATAGATAGAGAAATAGATGATAGATAGATAGATAGATAGATAGATAGATAGATAGATA
>NW_023270865.1:2553375-2631411 GCF_011800145.1 Mirounga leonina | reverse complement strand
ATAGATAGATAGATAGATAGATAGATAGATAGATAGATAGATAGATAGATGATAGATAGATAGTTTGAAGTGTTGGTTGAACAGTGACTTCTGGGAAGTCTCACATTTTTTTTTGTGAACTTAATAAATGTTGTTGATGTTAACTATTGTCAAGCCAATCTGAATTTATCTTGTAATTTTTATTCCTATTCTGCATGTAAAGAAGCTCATTATTATGATATTATAACACGGAATCATAATGCCAGATTTGGAGGTATTTATTCATTGTATTTAGAATTGGGTCACTTACACACATGCACAGACACACACACACACACACACACACTTCCCAGTTCACTACTCCCATTGCCTATATTTCCAGGAAGGGCCAGGGGCCTTTGGGAGGGAGATGCCATCACATTGCACTGACAATTCTGCCATGAAGTAGCCTCCTCACACGCGTGCTGTGTGTTTCATGACATGAGTCCATGATGTTTCCTTATTGAGGTCTGCAAGGGCTCAGCGTTGCCTACAACCCCCGCACCCTCATGCCCATGCTGCCCTCTCTGCTTCCCTCACCCCGCCATCTCGACTGTGCCGACTTAAATCTCAGTCAAGTCATGCAGCGTTTTTATAGGATTTTGAGTTAACACACTGGCATATGGCAAATTTTGCAAACATGCTCAAAGATGGAGTGTATATGCTGTACACACATATACATCAACTATGGGAAGCTCCTTAATAATTGTGTTCAAATCTTTCATATCCTCCCAATCTTTATGTCCCTTCCATACCTTCGTTTCCTATGTCTTCTGAAACTTTCCTATTTTTAACCTTTTCATAAGAAAAGCATGTCAACCTCCCCCCCACCATGATTATGGAGTTCTCTACTTTTATTTAATTTACTCCTGTCAATTTTCACTCTATGTGATTACAGCTACATTATTCACTGCTACACTAGCCCTGTGCTGAGACTTTTATCACTATTATGTTCTCCTCTTCACTTTTGTCAAAACCTTTTGCTTTATAACTTCAAGATCATGAGAAAACAGTAAAGGGAATATACATCATCTAGACTTGTAAGTTACATTTTGACTTAACAGTTGGAAAGACACTTAGTCAAGGAGCAAAGAGCCCCAAGGACAATCCATGCAGGCAAGGAAGAAATGTCTGACCTGGGTGGGACTACCACCATTCAAAAAAAAAAAAAAAAAAGTTTCTCCACAGAAAGGAGAAATGAACATAGCTTGTAAAATATATTGTAATTACTTTGTAAAATATAGACTAGAAAAAAATAAGTATTTATTCAAATCATTTGTATTTTCCAAAAAATAAATAAAACTCGGATTCTATAAAAAATAAATAAGGTAATAGGCTGAAATTTTTATAAAAGAAGCTAAATGAACTAAGAAAAAACTAATTAAAATGGAAATTGAAGGGGCGCCTGGGTGGCTCAGTTGGTTAAGCGACTGCCTTCGGCTCAGGCCATGATCCTGGAGTCCCTGGATCGAGTCCCGCATTGGGCTCCCTGCTCAGCAGGGAGTCTGTTTCTCCCTCTGACCCTCCTCCCTCTCATGTGCTCTCTCTCATTCTCTCTCTCTCTCTCAAAAAAAAAAAAATGGAAATTGAAGAGTATAAAATAATGTTAGGATTATTATAGTCATGAATCAACACTATGGTAAAGAGAATCAGTGCTGTGGATGGCAAGCTTCGAAAATAGAATAAAATTACAAAGTGATTAAAATTCTCAAGGAGGAATTAGACATGTAAAGAGCAGTAAAGCAGATAAAATATTCATAAAATGTATTCCAAAAAAGGCTAGAAGAATAAAGCCAAAAAAAAAAAGTTTTTAAAAATGATAATCTAGAAGAAAACTTTTCTGAGCTGAAAGAAGATAAGAATTTGCATTTTATTTCCCAAGGAGAACAACCAAATGCATAGTCAAATGAAGGTATGGACTTTCACAGAGGCAAATTTCAGACAAGATTGTTTTCTTATTTCAAAGACAATGTGAGAAAAAGAATCACAATGATTATGATAACCAATTTGCTTTTTGAGTTTATTTAGACACAATTCAAATCACACCTGAAACATACAAGTAAAGAAGTAAAGTGGGCATGTGATATGAGCACTGGGTGTTATATTCAAGTAATGAATCATTGAACGCTATATCAAAAACTAATGATATACTATACCTTTGCTATTTGAATTTAAATTAAAAATAATAAAAAATTAAAAAGAAGTAATTATAATAACAGACTGAAGTCCCCTTGCATATCATAATTAGAAATAATAATTAGAAATAACATGAGAATTATTAAAAGTAAACCAACTGATTATACAAAGGACAAAATGCAGAGACTTCATATAGCAAGTTTCATATATCTTTGATACCATAACTTGTACTTAAAGTTTGTCTATATTTCTTCTATCTGATTTATTTCATTCTGCATAATGTCCTCCAAGTTATTCTATGTTGCTGCAAATGCCAGGATATTTCCTTTTTAAAAAACTGAATTTTATATAATTATAATGTTATATTAATATAAAATTCATATATATAGTATAAAATTATATAAAATGTATGAGTTTATTAACTTTGTCAAATTATATACTATATGAATTATATAAAAATATGTATGTATATAAAATACTTCATTTATCTGTCATTGTACATTTAGGTTGTTTTCAAGTCTTAGTTACTATAAATAATATTTGCAATGAATACAGGGCGAAAATATCTCTTCAGGATACTGACTTTGTTTCCTTCAGATGTGTTCCCAAAGGTAGGATTACTGGATAATATGGTAGTTCTATTTTTGTAATATTGTGAGGACCCTCCATACTGTTTTCCACAGTGGCTATACCAATTCACATACCCACCAACAGTGCACAAGTGTTCCCTTTTTCCCACATTCTCATCAATAATTGCCTTCTTTTGTTTTTGTTTTGTTTTGCTTTGTTTTGTTTCTGTTTTATAATAGCCATTCTATCTAATAATTTGCATTTCCCAGATGTTGAGCATATTTTCATATGTTAGTTGGCAATTTGTAGGTCTTACTTGAAGAAATATCAAATACTTTAAGAGTCTACTTATATGTGGGATCTAAAATAGTCAACTTTACAGAAGCAAAGAGTGGAATAGTGGCTGCCAGAGCCTGGGGAGAAGGGGAAATGGGGGGAAATAATAAAGGGGTACAAAGTTTCATTTATGCAACATGAATTAGACCTAGAGATCCAACGTGTAACGTAGTGTCCCCAGTAAACAACGCTGTACTGTACCCTTAAAGTCTTGCTAGGAGGACAGATCATATGTCTAAAGCTCTTAGCACACAAAAAAAATTCAAATAAATAAGAGGACAGGAAGAAACTTTTGCAGGCACTGGATAGTTTATGGCCTAGATTGTAGTCACGGTTTCATGAGGGTATACTTACCTCCAAACCCATTATGTTGCATACATTAAATATGTATACCATTTTGTATGTCAATCATATCTCTATAAAGTGGTTTAGAAAACAATTTTAAATAGCATTCACAAAAAGAAATTTAATATTTTTCGATATGTAAACATAACATCTGGTACTCGCATATAGATGACTCTATGCTGATATGCTTTTATTTGTATATTTCTTTTACCTTGCAAAAGTTGTAAAATCCTCTATGATTCAGTGGATTGCATATCCTCTAACGGAAAAGTATAATAAAACAAAATTAAAAATTAAAATAATTCATTTATATCTTAATATCATTTGATATCAAATTGAACAAGATGTCACTTTAAACCAAATTATTGACAGATAATGCATAAAAATTTAATTTAAAACAAATTAAGGAACATGTGTACTTGTGAAATGGGAAACATGAAAATGTATTTTAAATTTTAACCATTACTGCAGACAATATGAGAAGGAAAATTACAATATTTTACAGTATTTTAATGATATTTGAACTAAATTTTTAAATAAAATCACTTTTTATTGTGTAACAGATGAAATGGTTTCATAAAAGAGAAAACTCCCAAGGGGATTCATTAGCTATATTATTGCAAAAGAGTCCATGGATACGGAATGTTTGGGAAGCCCTAGGCTAGGAATGTTTCAGAAATTCAAGCTTTTCTCATAGTCACTTAGTGGGCAAATCTCCATTCCTCTTACTGCAATTCGATTTAGGCAACAGGGCTCTTGCTAGAAAAGATATGAGTGGTCACTAATATGGAGCAAATACCAGGTAGGGGGTGGTTTGGAAAGATACCTGAGGAGGGTTGGTGATCCCCCCGCATCCTTTTATGACTTGATCCCCTGATGTGCCTTCCCTTCTGTCTCCAGGGGATGTAAGGCTGCTGAACAGACCCACCTCCCATGTAAAGACTAACTTCTACATTGAAATGTAAGATTTCATGAAAAAATCCTCTTTCCAAAATGAATCCAGCCTTTGACTTTTTGCTGTTGTCTGAAATTTCCCAGCTTTACTTCTGAGAATACAATCAAAGTAAAAATCCTGACACGGTAAATATAAACACATGATTATGATCATTGGGCCAGGAGGACACCTCTGTCAAAGGCTGCATTGGCATCTCCTAGCTCAGGACTACATCACCCGAACTAGTGTGAACAAGTCTGGTCATGTGACTGAGCATTATTCTCAGGAGACCGGCAGGCGAGGTGGCAGGAGGCTTGGAAATGGAGGTCAGGCAACAGAAGGGCAGGTGAACCTCACAACATGGGCTAAGGTCACCCAGCCTCAAATGGGTCCTAAAATGACTGCTTCCAGTATCATAATGCTTTCTATAGCATAAGTCAAACAAAAGTTAGTATGAACCTTAACTTGAGTCTTCAGGGATGAAAGTTTAGAGCTACACTTAAGATGACGTGTTGTGATTTGAATATTGATAATAACATCACACTCTTCAATGCTTTTAGACATTTTAACTCAATTTCAGTTGTACAGTTGGGATGGTTTGGGGAGGCTCTTTTCTCCAGTTTGGTGTTAGCCAAAGACTAATGCTCTGTGAGGGTGTGGTTTTCATGAAATGCTTTTTTTTTCTCTAGGATGCAGTCTTTCTTATGAGAGCTTCACCACCTTGGGACCCACTGACTTCCATTTTTAGAATTGGGCCATGTCCTGGACAAGGAGGTTTATTCTTGGTAAGTAAGGTCCCTTGGTCCATGAGAGGGCTGTAGCCACATGAGAACAGACTTGAAATGCTCTTGGCAAGCTTGCCTCACTCCTATGTGGCTGTGTACTAAAGCCAACTTCCAAATTGCTTCACATTTAAAACCTCATGATTAGAAAAGCTTAACCTTCGCTCATGACTGATAATTGTAAAATTTGTACAGACTTCTCTTAAAATGGCCCCACGCTGCTCATATACAAATTGGTCTCCCATGGGTGTGCCTATTAATCTATTTTGGAAGCAAAGGTCACTCAGACTTTGACACGTAGGTGCAGGATTTGAGCTTATCTTAATGTTGCTGGTCCCAATCCAAGATTCCCACCGTGCTTGGGGGATATGCTCCCACTTTTCCCAGAAAATGGAGCAGGAATAGGGGTGGATCATTTACCAGCTCATCAGTCTCAGACCCACGTCCACACTTGATTGCCTGCTTGGTGACAACAGAGTGGGATCCTGTAAATTTCTCATTTTCCATTGAGCACAATGGTAAGCTTTATCAGTAGAGGGTGCTAGAAAGACATTGAAGGAGGAAAGGGCTCCCGTCCCCCTTCTGGGGTGTTCTTTCTGGACATTCCCCTGCAGCAGACATGATGTCCGCAGACCAGACTTGCTGGAGCTCTGAGGCTCAGCACCTCTCTGCCAATGATGCCCTGTGACACCAGAATGGAAACTCCCACCGAGGCCCCCTAAGCATCCCACCCAGGAAACACCCCCTCCATCCTCCCAGCCACAGACACACCCTCTGCCACAAGGTCTGGATCCTGCTCCAGGATGGGGCTCTTGAAGACTTGACCCTTTGTCAGTGCTCCATGATCAACCCTTCACTCCTATATTCTTTAAGGTTCTCTCTAACCCTTTCTAGTGAGTCCCCCATGACACCTGTATTCTAGCATAGCCATTAAACCTTTATCCTAAACTTTTCCTGTTCACATAACTTTGTGGTTTCTACCTCCCCACTGGGCCCTGACTGATGTGGGTCTCCAGAGCCATGTGGAACATCAGAGCCCCAATATCTGCCCATAGTTGCCCCCACCATTGGATTACATCTCAATAGCCACCAAAAGCATCATCTGGCTGTAAGATATAAACTGAATTCAGATGTCAGTGGGCTTCTTGGGCCTTACAATTAATGGACTAACCTCTAAAATGGGTGACAGAAATAGGAACATATTGTTGCTTTCTCCCTGTTTTGATCGAATAGAAAAATCTTAACTATTGAATAAAAAGCCAGTAAAAGACATGGCTGTGCCTTATTTTCTCAAAAGGAATATGAGTTGCTTTATGTGTCCCAAACAAGTTTAGATAAAAGTCCAGATTGAACATAAAACACCATTACACCTCTCCACTAGAATGTCAGAAAACAAAACAAAACAAAAACCCTAATGCTGTGAGGAAAAAAAAAATGTTCAACATGTAAGATTTCCCTTTGGGACAAAATTTCATAACTTCATCCAAAAAAGCCAGCACTGTTGAAGTTTTAAGAGGTCACAGAAGCAGAGAGAGGCCATGCTAAACAGATAGTAAAGAAAACATGCTGTCACTTTTAAGCTTTCACTTAATACTGCGTTGGAAAAGAAAAAAAATAAATAACAATGAACACCTTTCAGAACAACAACAAAAAAATCCTTAGGGAATGAATGTCTTAAAAAGAAAAGAGAATTTCTGATGTTTGGAAAGAGATCTTTCAGTGTGAAAAATCAGCCAATATGGGAAAATCGCAAAGATGGAGTTAGTGACTTCAACCTAGCAGGATACTTGTTGGCCAAGCATTCTGGCCAAATTGCATCTCCTCTGCCTTTCATGCCCACAACAAGCTGTGAGCTTGTCTGCTCCCTGGGGTCCGTCCTCTGGGTGGCTTGGCCCCCATGGAGCTCAGTGTGTCCCTTTCTGGTGCCCCTGGCTCCTTACCTGGAAGTGCCAGCTTCCCTGGCTTTTCGTTTGTACTCCAGATTTGATGGCATTTGGTCCTGGGACCCAGGCGGGGGGAGGAGGACCAGCTTCCATTGAACTTGAATGGAATCCAACTAACCTTTACCCTAGTTAAAAACTCAGATTATGAACTTCAGAAAAGATTTTGAAGAATTAACCCATTTAATGAGTCTTGCTCAGGAACATTCTTAGTTCAGAGCCGTCCTTACAGTTCTGGGCTTGTGTATGGTGAGGGCAGAGGCTTTATCCCAACTCTGACATCAAATGCTGTTGTGTTCATGTCACGTGTGGGTCAACGCGTTCAGTGTTTTGTCCCAATGGCGACGGGAAGCAAAAGAGAGCAGCCCTCCTCGAGTCCTGTTTTGAAGTTTTACTCTCATCTGTGTATCAAGAGAAGAGCCCCACAGAAAAACACACTGGCTAAATGTTCCCAGTTCTGTTTGGAATTCCCTAAACAAATCGTCCAGCCTACAAAGGGGCGGTGATGTGTTCTTGTCCGTGCAACTGTTTTCTGCGGGGCCAGACTCTCACAGAGCTCACGGTCGGGCTCCAGCAGAGTGATCTATGCACATTCTGTGCTTCCCTCAAACTCACTGGGATCTCCAGCCACCAACCATTTATTATCCTGAAGCCGTCTTTTTGGACGGTTATGTTGTGAGCTAACTAGGAAGAGCCCCTCCATTTCTGTGAGGGAGCCCCAGACCAGTTCCCATTGTCAGAAGCTGCAGGGGACGAGAATACTTGGCATGGCCTCACACTTTGCTTGGGAAAGTGCTCGCCATCCCAGTGCAGGAAACAATGTTGGAGCAGCGAGTCATCTTCTCGGCCACGATGTGTGCTCAGGTTCATAAAGGGCCGAGGTCTCACAAAACAGAGGACAGAGTAGCCGGGGAAACGGATTCCCGGGGAGCATTCATTTAGGGGAATTTCAATGGGGCCCAAGGTGGCTTGTTCCAAAATGTGTAACTTTCTGTGTCTGCCTAACCCCAGTTCCCAGTCTAATGGCATTGTTTCCATACACATGGCGAGGCCCAAAGAAGTGATGTGCAAGCACTTTTGTATAAAGATCAAGTGAAATGTTTGAGAAAATGACGTCCTTGGCAGGAGTGCGCTCTGAGACCCGTTAATCCATCCCGATGGTCGGGAAGCGTGCAAGCGTGTGAGCACTGTGTGCTCGGGACTTGCAGGTGGTTATGTGGTCGAAGACTGTATGAGATCAGAGAAACACCGAAGCACAGACAGGTTTCAAGGAATCAAATTCAGTTACCTGGGGTGTTTATCAATTAGTATCGTAAAACTAAATTATCTCAGCATCTCTTGTTGCCTTATAATGAACCATTTCAATGCACCTGCTATCAATCTTCTACTGTGCACCTTCACTACATCTCATCACAACCTGAGTGTTTTTGATGGAGACCATTGGAGAGGAAGCCACGAGGCTGGGCCTCACGGTGGGCGGTGGTCCTGAGCCCCCGCCACCACCCAGAATGCCACGTGAATTTACACAAACCCAACTGTTCCAACCCGTGTCTGCTCTCATAACTGTTGTACAGTTACTGCCCCTGAAATAAGTCATTGAAAGGAGAGTATCTGAGCCCTCCATATGCAGCCCTCTTTGTCAAATAATTATCAGATCACATGGTCCAGTTCGCAGCCTCATCTCAGACTCAGGTTGGGGGGCTTGGAGAAGGAAGGAGATGCCAGGCCCCTCACCTTACTGAAGCCAGGCCCTGCCCCTGCCCCCGGCCCCTGCCTAAGCAGCTAGCAGGCCCCGCCTGAGACGCCCACTGAGGAACCTGCAGCTGCCTTCTAGCTGTTGGCGCCTGTCCTGCGTGCAGAGCACTCCTAGAGACTGTGTGTGCACCCGGGGCAGGGGCAGCAGGGACCCTCGGGGGGACACTGAGGACAAGCTGTGTGTATTCATGCATTTTAAAGAATGCATCCTTTCTAGTCTTTCCTGTCTTTGTAATTATTACATATTCCTGCCTGTGCGAAAATTGAAAAAACAAAACAAAGCAAAACTAATTCTGAGCTGACTATCATATTTCTTTGGGCGCAGATTTTCTAGGATTTAAATTTTATTCTAACACAGAAAAAAAATTACAGAATCATCTTTAATGCTGAGTTCATGTTTTATATTGTCAAGGTAATTACTGTTAATGTTTCATGACGCTACCTAATGTAACTGTTCCTATTAATCAGCTTAAAGTGTGGCAATTTTACAATCACTTTGGTTTGAAAAGATAAGATATAACATTCAATGGAAATTTTTAAGAAATGACGAGTTAATATATAGGGAAGACCTTTCATTGTTTTTCTTGCGGTATAAAGTAAAAAGTCAAAGTTTATATCAAATAAATCCTATATGGAGTAATTTTAGAAAAGAATGCACTGCCTTGGGAAAACTCGGAATGTTAAATATTATTTAAAATAATAAACAGGGAGCATGAGCAATGAGCTAATGCGTCCATGCTGGAAAATGGACACAGCCTACCCTCTGCACAGCGCTCGTCTGTAAAATGATAATTAACCTTTCACCATAGTGTGATGTTTGCTGCTCACAGCTCTTATGAAATTGGGCACGGCCCCTCCTAACCCTTACTGTATTCACCTCGAAATTGGAGAACAGGGGTGAAATCCTGTCCAATGCTCCTTGCACTTCTGGAATACGTCATGTTTCTTGAGTGCAGGGCCACCCTCCATGCATTTGCTGGGGGATCCGGATGGGAGCATGCCTCCCCTCCTCTCTGATCCGGGTCCTAACTGCTCATCCAGCATGCAGTCCCAAACTCTCCAGGGGATTGTGGCTCAGAACTTCCAGTAGAACTACACACAGAATGTTTTATTGGAATCAAATTTTCAAAACAAATAATTCCGATATTGCCAGGATTCCAGTCTGACCTCTATTGATTTCAAGTACCAGTCAGAGAATGGGTGGGGGTCATCCTACCGTTTGTTCCTGGACTTCATTAGAGAGCCCACGCTTGTTTTGTGCAGATTCTGTATTTGCAAATCTGTGTACTCACTAAAAGTTATTTGTAACTCTGAAATCAATACCCAGGAGGCCTTCTGGTCATTTGCAGACGTGAGCCCAGGCCGAGCAAGGAGACTGCCCCACTTGCACCTTCCCAGCTGAGGATGAGCATGTGACCCTGTTTCTGGTTTTGGCTGCCACACTATGGAAGCATCTTTGCAGTCTTTCTACCGAAAGTCTTCCAGATTATTTGTGAAGGAATTGACAGTATGTGTTCAATAAGGTGTCCTCAAACAGAAACACACTTAAAACAAGGTTCTGTACTGGTTGGTTGACAAAAATTCTGTGACGAGAGGCTGACGGGAACCTAGCCCTATTTCCCTAGCAGTGGCTCAGCATTCGCTAAGTCAGCGTCCACAGGGACATGATGCTGCGTAACACCCGCGGGACGTGGAAATCGACCACAGTTGTTCAGCCTCTCTCATTCCTGTCCCCTCCACTTTCTCTCCCTCTTCCTGGTGATTTGTTCAGAGACTCCAGGGGTGCAAACAGTGTCTGACACATAGTAGGTGCTCAGTTAATCATGGGCTTGATAGTACCCTCACCAAACTAAAACCAAAAATTACTCCTCTATTCTACATTCTAAAAACATGCAAAGAGATGACAGGGGAACTTCTGAAATTCACTTCTTCCTCTTGTTCAGAAGGCTGTTTTATGTTTTATGCTGCTTCAGTCCACTGGGGTTTGCAGGAGCAAGTGCACATACCATCTGATGACCAGCAATTTTTGGCAGAAGAGACCGTGCATCAGGGTTACTTATGAATGGGAGAAGTGAAATCTACAGAAACGCACTATCATGGTTTTATGAATTATTTCAAACTTGATTCTTTGTCACATTAGGATTTTTAAATCATTTTTGGTACATAACCAAGAAGCCATTCAGAAAAGGAAGAACCAGAAAGAAAAAACAGAAGAAGCTTCACTCTCAATCTGAAGCTGGCCCCTTAAATAATTTGAGTGGAAAGGTTTATAGCAAGAAATCACTTTGTTATCTCTGAAATAGTTTTAAAATAATCACACTTTGCCTTTCGTGCGTCACAGGCTTGACAGTTTCTGTGGTACCTCTGGGTTGGGTTCCTGATGTGGTGTTAGAAGGGTGGCCTGAAAAAGATGACCCACACCTCTGATGTGCAATTCACCCCAAGAAAGCAACTTTGCCGGCAGGTTGTAAATAGTCAAATGCAGAAAATAAAAAAATAGAAAATAAATAAAACACATGTGAGACAAAGGCTGATCCGTCCTTCTTTGACAGAACACAAGCACACGGAGATCCGCTAACACATTTGCCCATCTCCCTGCGCGCACTCTGCAACAGATAGTTATCATTGGATTAGGTTAATAATGTGTTTTATGCAAGAGCATCATTTTGTTTCCTAATGCAATTCTTTTGCAGACCAAAATATAACTATCCTAATCCATTTGGGCTGCTATAACTGAATACCACGGACTGGGTAGCCTATAAACAAAAGGAAGGTTATTACTCAAAGTTCTAGAGATTGGGAAGTCCAAGACGGAGGCTCTGGTGGATTTGACAGTGAGAGCCCTAGTGTGAGGCCTCTTCCTGGTTCGTAGATGTGGTCTTCCGGCAAGGTCCTCAGCCTGGGGGAGGAGAGGGAGCTCCCTGTGTTTCTTCTCTAAGGACAATAATTCCATTCATGAGGGCTCCACCTTCATGGCCCAATCACTCCTGAAGGCCCCACCTCCAAATACCATCACATTAGGAATTAGATTTCAACATATGAATTTTGAGGGGTACAAACATTCAGTCTATAGTAGTAATGTTTGGGGAGCATAGCTTGAAGGGATTTAAAAAAGAATGTCTCAAACGAGTTTGATGAGCAGTTTTCTTTAGGGAATGCCTTGGCTATAAAGACCTGGCTCCTGCCTCCAAAAGGGGGCAACTCTGAAAGCTTGTCCAAGACCCAGAGTCTCCACCAGGTTGACCAAGACCTTCACGGGGCTGCATAGAAATTCAGCTTCTCTGCCCACCCAGTCCTGCTTCTTTCCCCTGCACTCCACAGACATGGACGACCCCAAGGGTAACCCAAATTATATGGACACACAACTTCTATCTAGTTACATGGGTCTGCACCAAAACCCACCCAGTCAGGGACCTGGACAGACCAATGTTCTTTCTAAAATATAAACCTGATTTTTGTTTCTCCTCTAATCAGATAAAACCTTTTCAAAACACTGACTTTTTCTCAGATTTTAGGTCAGTTGGTTGTCATAAGTCCTCTGTTCTATGACAGGGACACCAAAATTTTGTTTTGGGAAATTATGTAGCTTTTTCTTATTTCTGAGTGGGCGCAGTGTCCTTCTAGTTGTCCATCTCCTAAGCAGAAGCCAGAAGGTACTGATACAATTTTAAAATGTTGAAACAAAACGGAAGGAGTGATTTGTTCTACCAGCTACACAAATAACAACGGTGACACTTCCCACGTACAGAGACACACAAAGGGAAGAGGCAGAGGACACAGGAGGACAGACACAGGCAGAGATGGGTCTGAGGGCTTCCCTGTTTCAAAGCACTGGCGAAAAGGAAGGACCAGTTACTAAACGTCACTAAAGGATGGACAACTAGCCACCTGTCATTTGAGAAGTTATAAGAGTGTCTTAAACCATTAGTCAATCTAAATCACAACTAACTCTTGTATGTGGAAAGCCAATCTGAAATAAAGGTAAATGAAATGTTATCATAGGGTTGAGAAGCTTTCTTAAACAAGTCACCAGAGGAAAATATAAGAAATTAGATTAAAATGAAAAATTCCTCTGTGACAAGATAACTTTAATAAGGTTAAAGTCATTGGAGGAAATTAGAGAAGCATCAAAAGTCACAGAGGAGTAAGATCTGCAATGCATGTCGACTAATCATGTACCCCCTTATCATGTAATCACGTAAGGAAACACGCACCCACAAGAAATAGACAAAGGATGCTTTGTAAGGAATTTGCAGAAAAACAAGATGCAAATGACCAGTGCAGGTATGGAAGGAAACCCAACCTCACTAGCAAGCTGAGAAACATAAGTTGAAGTGGCAGTGGGTTTATTCTTCCCTTGTCACATTGGGGAAAAAAGTGCCATTGACAACATGGAGTGTGGTAGGAAGCAACTGATGTTGGACCTGGCCATGTGTGTCCTCTGGCCAGTGGCATGTGGTCTGGTGTGACAGTGTGGTTGAACAGCCCCTCTCGACCCTCTGACTCCCCAGTGAGGATCCCAGAGAGGAGCGTGCCCAGGCAGCAGTGAGCCCTGAACCCTGGACCCAGGAATGAAGACCCTGAGGTGAACATGAACCCACCTGAGCCCAGCCTGGACACGTCCAAGTGCTGCCAGGCGGTAGAGGAGTGAGTGCAGGGGAGGTGTGGGTGTGAGGCACGGGAGTTCTGTGGTTGTCTGGTACCCGGGAATGTTGCAGGACTGACTACTCCAGCCGTTCTGGAAATATTCTGGCAGATTCTATTAAAATTAAAATTGCACATTCCCTATAATCCAGTGATTCCTCTCTGGCTATCCTACAGGAAGAGTAGTATCTGTACTAACTGGGAAAAAAGTTTTAAATAAAATGATTGAATAGTCATAGGGGAAGGGTAAATGCAGGCTAATATATTCGTAAGATGAAAGGATACATGAAGTGCATGTTAGGAATATGGAAAGATCTTTGAAAACACATCACCGCATGCAAAAAACAAACTACAGAGCCATAAATATGGTGTAATACTGTTTGTGTTTAAAAAATGCAAATCAATACTCTAAATTTTTAATGAATATGTGTTTAAAAGCATTAAAAATCATGTGGAAAGATACAAATCCCCAGTAGTATTTATACATGGAGAAAGATAGAATGTGCCATATTTTGGGGACAAGTCAGAGAGAATGGAAAATTTTACCAATGCTCTGATTTCTCCAAAAATAACAATATTAATATATTAATTATTAAGTATATATACTCTGTGAGTGTGTGTAGAAAAACCGGAAATAATTATGTCCAAATACTATCACTATTTAATTTTCTGAGGTAAAAACTCAGATGGTAGATAGATGATAGATAGATAGATAGATAGATAGATAGATAGATAGATAGATAGATAATAGAGAGATGATAGATAGATAGATAATAGATAGATAGACAGATAGATGATGGGCTGATGATGGATGGGTTGTAATCTCTGGCCTGCAACATTTCTTCCACAACAGCACGTCTTGAAGTGGAGAAGTCAAGAGAGCAAGTGCCAATAATTCCTTTTAGAAGTGAATAAATATGATCCTGATATGGCTTGGAAACGGCATGCTTGCTTATAGAACAATCCAAATAGAGTAAGAGAAAGGAGATGTGCAGAGAACTGCTGGGGAGACATTCCTGATGAGAAGGGGCCAGGGGTCTGGGGCGCACATGGGTTGGCCGCTGAAGATCTGCCGTTGAAAGGAGACCAGAAGGGGCAAGAAGTACAGGAGATACTCCCTAGGACAGTTCTCTTCCCAGTGAGCTCCAGGCAGCAGCTGAGACTGACCACCCACATGCACGCAGGAGGGACACGGGGGTGCCCAGGAAAGACCTCAGAAGTCCCACGCTGCCCTGAGCCTGTCGGGGAGGGGGGTATGATCTCCCTGGCATTTCTGGGTCTCCTGTTGCCCCAGGAGCCCCTGCAGCCGCTGTGTTGGGAGCAGAAGATGCTACTTGGAGCAAAGGCATATGCTCTTATTTGCTGGTGTTCAACACTAATAAGGACGACTATCACTACTATTTCTCTTATTAGCAGATGCTATTATTCTTATAAGTATTAGACATTAAATTAATACTTTAATTGACATATTATAATTATGCAATATTAATAACTATTAAATAATACTAGTTAAACCATTCTAGTTTTCTACTATTTAGTCTATAAAAACCTGTTAATGGCCTTTTCAAATCTAAAAGGTGGACCCTTCTTCTTCCCCGATACTTATGTTCTAGGTTAAAGACGAGTGGCATTCACTTCAGTCCCAGATTATGGAAATTTGGCCCTTTATGTTTTCTTTTGTTTTCATAACATAACTTTTGCATACTTAGTTTTTTTCCTCTAATTTAGCAGGATGAAAGTTTTTGGGAAGAGAATACATTCCCCACTGTGAAAGTCACAAATTGGGAATTTTTGAACATTTAATAAACATTTGTTCATGCTTATCATGCTTATACGTTCAAAAGTAAGGGAAAAGCTCAATGAAATTAGTTAAGTATTATGTTACATGGTTTAATCCTAACTTACTTAATAATTTCTGGCATGTTATTTCATTCAAGTCCTTCCAGGAACCAAGCTGCTTACCAGTGCTTGGAAAGAGACAGGTCAGAAAATATTACGTGTTGTGGTATTTATGCTGTAGGGGTAACACATTATATACTATTTGTGCCATTTTATTCAAAGGTAGACTGGCTCAGCTCAAATTCAGATTCAGGTCACTGGAGATATGCAAGGCTCTGTGCTAAGTGTTTTCACATGAGGGAAGCACTTTATAAAGATCCAGTCATGATATTGTGACCTCAAATTCACAGTCTGTTGAAGACAACCCAAAAAGTATGTCTAGAAAGACTTCAGAGGCTCTGTTCTCATGATGGCAAGCTCTCCGTTTGTGGGGAAAGTACTCTCTCCATCACAGCACCGTTGGAATGGGGTCCATCCAGCTTTCTACTCTGGGCTTTCTGAGGCATCCATCTGGCCTCCACAGGACAGGAAAGGCTAAGGCAGTGATCCGGGCATGGAGTTTCGTTGAACACAACCATGTTGGAAGGATCAGAATAAATTCTTAACTCTAATTTGGATTACAGTCACAGTCAACCTTCCACCCAAACATGTCAGAGGCTTATTTTGAATGAAATTAATTATTCAAAGATGACTATTTTCCTACATAGTTATTTAATTCTGCAATCTAGGGTGGGGTGAAAATACGGAAAATGTTTTGTCCCAATGGAAGAATAGCATTTCATCCAAATAAAACATACGGTCGAACGACAGCCTGAATCTTAAAACATTTCCATTTTAATTTTTAAAAGTGTCAAAAAAAAGTCAGTGTGCTTTAATGAAATAAAAGGCAGTGAAGATCTTTTTCCCAAGGTCTTACAGTAAAACACAGGCATGAAACCATACGTGGAGCCTCTTTTCCATCTCGACTCCAGGGCTAGAAAAGATCTGCCCTTGATCGTGAGGTTTTAAACATGAAAGACTTTGAATCTCTCCAAGCCCAAGATGAGCACAGAATACTAATGTGGATCCACGTGACACACTAAAGAAGTAAATCCTTTATTTTAAACTGTTAGTGGCCCATTTTTCTCCAGCTCCATAATACAAAGTCCACCAGAGAAAGAACTACATCGGCACCAGGCAGCTATGATTAAAATAAGCCTCAGTGTGTGTGTAACTCCCAGCTCACTGAGGGAACCTGTTCCCCCCCCCCCCCGTAATAATACATTTAATCAAATGCTGACTTCAAAACATTTGTTACGCTGTCATTAGACAAACCTATCTGGCCTCTTCGCTTGAATGTGATGAGCCTGGGTGCGCCGTGACCCTCCCAGCTTTCTTTAACTCAGTCCTACTCAGGTAGAGAATAGGGAAAGGAAATGAGGAAATTATTTGGGGCTGGAATCCACATCATTGGACAATGCACACACCATGGGAGTGCCCTGAACCTCCCCAGGGTCCCTCATAGTTTGGACCGCCAAGTCAGACCTTTGGGCTGTGGGTCATTCTGCCAGGAGCAATCGCGGGAGGGTGTGGATTTGGTCTGCCGCTCAGGGAATGCGTTTGGAAAATTTTTCTCCTGACAGCACCGCTTGATGGAGCCCAGAACCAAACTCACTATCTTCTTGGCCCACAGGCTCCTTGACTTCCATGTTGGATGAATGCATATAATTAGCAGTCACTCAAGATGAGAGTCTGAGCCCCTCAATCCCTCAACCCCTCCGCTCCCCCTTGGAGCAGAGGCTGCGGCCCGGGGCCATTCCTCCCTCCCCAGGGCTCTGCTGAAGCTCTGCCCTTCTCACTCAGCCCCACCCGCAGGTGCCTCCCAGATGGGTCTTCCTCTGTGCCCCCAGCATGTTCAGTTGTCACAGGTGTCGGATCCTCTGGAGCCCTAGAATGAAGCCTCCTAAAACCTGGCATTTCTGGGCTCTCTTCCATTACAGCCTGGCGTGTATGCTGTGCTCCAGTCAAAGGATTTCCTAAGGATAAGTCACCTTAGAGCCTACTCAGGGCAGGCACTTACCCCAACACTTCACATGCGCCATTCCCTTGGTCCCCGAGAGGACCCTGGGGCGGGCAGGGGTCAGAGAATCAAAACACTCACACAAGCACACACACTTTGCACATGCCAGCTCCGAATGATCACACCCAGTCCACACCTCCCCCGCTCTTCCTGACAAAACCTTCCTCTTTCCTGAACCTACTGAATTGTACCAGGCAAGTGCAACAGCGGCCATGAGCGGGGGATGGTGACTAAGAGCGGGTGAGAGGGTCCCCACCACCGGTTCTGCCTCCCTCCCAATCAGTTAGGTGAGTTAGTATCATTTGATACTTCAGGCATGAATCGCAAACCATTTAGGCCAATTTACTCTCCTATAAAAGATACTGAAATCTCCCTTCATCTCACAATATTCCTAGAAACAAAAAATTCAGTTTGTAAGGATGCCAGAGTAGCAAACATGATGCTTCAGAAAACTCTCAGATAGAATTTTATTAGCAACGTGGAAATGGAAATGAGCCTCATGTCCTGAGTCTGTGCTTAGAACATTTTTTTTCTGATTATAAATATTCATTGTTGAAAATTCAGAAATACAAAAAAAAAAAAAAACAAGACAAATATTAATTTTACTCTAT
This sequence comes from Mirounga leonina, assembly GCF_011800145.1. Taxonomy (NCBI): domain Eukaryota; kingdom Metazoa; phylum Chordata; class Mammalia; order Carnivora; family Phocidae; genus Mirounga; species Mirounga leonina. The sequence continues at coordinate 2,613,442 of NW_023270865.1, read as the reverse complement.
TAGTCTCTCTACCCAGAGAGTTTTCACATTTTGAGGGATATTTTCATCTCTTTCCTTCCACATATATTTTCAAAATAGATTTTAAATCATACTATATGTAGGCATGTTTCATCTATTATTATATTGTAATCCTATTAGAGTGATATCGAAACTATTTAATGCTCTCTCCTTTTTCTTTTTAAAGATTTTATTTATTTATTTGAGAGAGAGAGAGAGCACATGAGAGGGGGGAGGGTCAGAGGGAGAAGCAGACTCCCCGCCGAGCAGGGAGCCCGATGCAGGACTCGATCCCGGGACTCCAGGATCATGACCTGAGCCGAAGGCAGTCGCTCAACCAACTGAGCCACCCAGGCGCCCTAATGTTCTCTCCTTTTAATAGCTATATAACATTCCATATTATGGATATAAGACTGGTTTTTGTAACCATTACTACTGTATGCTCATATGTTTATCATTAAAATATCAAATATCTTTGCTTTTAATTCTGTTTTTCCTTTTTTTATTATTATATTCAGTTAATCAACATATAGTACATCATTAGTTTTTGATTCAGTGTTCAACGATTCATCAGTTGCATATAACACCCAGTGCTCATCACATCACATGCCCTTCTTAATGCCCATCCCCCAGCTACCCCATCCCCCCACAGTCCTCAATTCTGTCACCCTCAGATTCTTTCCTGGAGTCCATAGTCTCTCATGCTTTGGCTCCCTCTCTGATTTCTTCCCATTCAGTTTTCCCTCCCTTCCCCTGTGGTCCTCTGCACTATTCCTCATATTCCACATATGAGTGAAACCATATAATTGTCTTGTTCTGATTGACTTATTTTCTCAGCATAATACCCTTCAGTTCTATCCAATCTGATGTAAGTGGTAGGTATTCATCCTTTCTGATGGCTGAGTAACATTCCATTGTAATTATATACCACCTCTTTTTTGTCCATTCATCTGTTGAAGGGCATCTCGGCTCTTTCCACAGTTTGGCTATTGTGGACATTGCTGCTATGAACATTGGGGTGCATGTGGCCCTTCGTTTCACTACATCTGTGTCTTTGGGGTAAATATCCAGGAGTGCAATTGCTGGGTCATAGGGTAGCTCTATTTTTAATGTCTTGACGACTCTCCATACTGTTTTCCAAAGTGGCTGCACCAGCTTGCATTCCCACCACCAGTATAAGAGAATTTCAGCATATTTATTCACTTACATTCTGTATCATCAATACTTCCCTAGAAAAGGAACTAAAACCCTCTACATAAAATATACACACAATGAATTAACATAAAGATAAGAAAAAGATCAGAATTCACATAATTACACACAAACCTATATGTGATGGATGGCGGATGTTGAACCCATAGTCACTGATTACATAAATTTTAGGTGACAAACAGGAATAACAAAAATGAGCAGTATTTTCAACTTAATCTTTCAGAAGACATAGAATACTGTGACTAAGAACAAAGACAGATTAACTCTTCACTGGTTGTCATGCCTGTTAACATTTCAAGGTCACTATCCAACAACAAACCAGCAGGGAGGTGCTAAACTTGTTCCTAGGCCTTCAAATATCAAAGAACACCGTGAGCCCAGAAATGGAAGTGAATTGAGTACTGCCTGAGTGTTAATTTTATTCAATTAAAAAAAAAAAAAAAACACTCATAAGCTGTGTAAGTTGCCAACAAAACCACATGTTCAATCGAGGATACAATAGAGTATGTAAGTCTGTGGTGAGCTGTTCCTGGATCTGTCAAAGATACGCTCAAGAATCCAGCTTTTGACGATGTATACACCCACTACCAAAGTGAGTATGGGTTAATGGGTAGAATGGCCAGAAATGATTGTCTGGGAACCAGGCCACCTGCAAAGCCATGGATGCCAGGAGCAAGGCCGCGGCCGCTCTCCCAAGACACAATCCGACTATTACGTTAGCCTCAGGATGGTACTTAACCTCCGGAGCCTCACCTCCATCAGCAAGTGGAGGGGTTGGTGATAAGAGCCAGGCTCTTGTCGCACAAAGGCGTGATTTGGATTTCAGAGTTAGCACGTGAGAACCTTTGATAAAAGGCAATGTGTGAACACATTGTTGAACGCTGTCTGAGAAATGGCATTACTGTAATCCTGAGCACTTGTAATTGCAGGATCCAGGGTAACTAAATGCACCTTTCTGTGCTTTTTTTTTTTTTTTCTCCCAAGGACTTATTTCCATTTTACTTGGTTAAAAGATATGAGCCTGATGACGTGTTCTGCTGCTACTTTTATTTTAAAGCACATTCCTCTGGTTTTCGTTAAAAATAGAAAATATCATTAAAATCTCATTTAGGAATAATAGGATTCCCCTACCATACAGTTGGAACACTTGGTCTGATTATCTACAAAGTAATTTTTAAATGAGTTCAGTGATTGTGCAATTACATTCTTGTTATACGCTATTTTCCACATTTCACCACATTTTACCAAAACTTGTAGATGATAGTTTTAGAGCTGATGAAAAGGCACTGTACAACTCTGTCAGTTGCAAAAATCAAGTTGCTGGGGTGCCTGGATGGCTCAGTTGGTTAAGCGGCTGCCTTCGGCTCGGGTCATGATCTCAGGGTCCTGGGATTGAGTCCCGCATCAGTCCCTGCTCAGTGGGGAGCCTGCTTCTCCCTCTCCCCTCTGCTTGTGCTCTCTCTGTCAAATAAGTAAAATCTTAAAAAAAAAAAAATCAAGTTGCTATCTTATTTCTCTAAATAGAGAGATTATGAAATAGGTTAATAAAAATAATCACGTCGCAATAGAGAACAAAAAACAAAAAAACAAAAAAAACAAAATCACTCCAAGCATCAGTGAGCCTTGTTGGAAATGTTGGGTTGATATTCTTGTTAAACCCAAGAAAGTTCGTACAAAGAATATAATTATCTTAAGTCTGCTGTTCAGTTGACTTGAGAAATCTGTGAAAATATCCTTTGTGGAAAAGATACAGAGCTCTCCTCAGTATATTGGTGTGCACATTGTACCAATTGCTGGAGAGTGCGGATGGCTCTCTCTTGAGGATGACTCCAGTGGGCCAAATGACTTTTGAAAACGAGGGATAAATTTCTTTTTTCTTCTTTTTGACACTAGACAGAGGTAGAGACACACACGCATGCACACACACACACACACACACACCTAATCCCTCATTGTACACGTCTATGATGACATTTTCCTATTACAAGCTGGATTTGTACAGCCATTTCAACCAGATGCAGAGATAAATTCTGTATTAATGGACATTTGACATTGAATTTACTATAAACGTGGTTTGTTTTGTATTAGGTATGTTTTCCTGTGCCCTTATGATTCTATAAAACTCACTGGAAACTTTGCAACATCTGTGGTGCCTCTCTAGTTAAGTAAGAGAATTTTTGGTGAAGAAGAACATTCCACCACAACCACGAAGGATAAAGAAGAATTTGTTGTGTTTTAAAGCATAACTGAAACTTGGGACCTTAGAAGCCTACCATCTAAGAGACTGGGTCTGGTGGAGGTCAGACTTAATTACGTATTAGGGAAATCCAGAATCTCTTATTGTCGCTACATTAACTTTGGGATATGACTTTGAACATTAGCAGTTACACTGTCTGTGTTTTCATCTCAAATTTGAAAATCCGGTTGACCTGATTCCTAGGAGTGCTGTGAAGCATTCACTGAGTAACTTTGATACACTTCAAGAACATGAAAGTGCTTGGCTTTAAGTGTGAAATAGGAGGTATGTTGTCAAAATAATTAGTTACACAATTTTGCAAGCTCCTTGACCAGATAAAATATCCACTAAATGTTTGACTTGGTTCCATGTGATGAAATATCTCCCTCCACATCAGCTGTGTCCGTCTAATCTTAGTTTTAACTTTCATTTCAATACTAAATTTAAATTTTGTCAAAAAAAATTTTTAATACCAATATCAGTGGAAACCATTCTCTTCTAGGGAATTCCATCTAATTGGGTCAAACTCCTAACTCTCTAATGGGAAATGCATTTTCTGCCCAAGATTTGTACGGATCTCTTGCGGCTTCTGACCCTGATGAGTCCTCTCACCCTTGCCTGGACTCAGCTCAGGCCACACTGCCCACCACCTCCGAGCCGGGTTTCCTCAGGAATACCAATCCTGCCAGGAGTTTGTGCTTGGAGGCTCTGCCTGGGTCAGGAGATTGTGGGGCTCCCAGAGCATTAGCCACCCCAGCAGAGTTGAAGGCTTTCCATAGGGCCCCATCTCCAGTTTTGATGCCGAACTCCCATCTGCCCACTTTCCTTTTTCAAATCTCCACTTATTCCCTCCATGTGGAGGCTTGTTATCTCTTCATTTTCCCTTTTCCTACCAAGATAGCCAGGAAAACATGTTGCTAAAAGGTGGCCATGGACTTGGAAGGGAAATCACATCAGTCCCTTTGGAGCAAGAAGAGCCACAGTCAATGGTTAATTCAGGATAGCATTTTTAAAAAGACTAATATTTTAAAGTAATTCAATGATTTATACTTTAAACTGTGAATATAAAAAAAATGAATTTTGGAAATCCAAATCTAGACTTCTTTCTTAGGCTTTGTCCTCAAGGTCATAATTCCATTGTCAATATTCTGAGTCCACCTCTCCTCTTCGTGTTGAGATAACTGCTTCTCTCACTCAGACCCTGTGCTTTCTCTTGGAACTTATTTTGGAGGCCAGCCTATATAGGATGTTCTACCTTTTCCTCTTGAGTCTACCAGGTACCAGTAGAGGGGTGGTGCCTTTGAAACTTTGTCCCCTAACAGGCCCCTTCCATCCAGGATATATGGGACAGTCTCAACTGTGGGGTGACGTTTGTGTCAGAGTGGACAGTGGATTCTGTAGAGTGGATTCTGCAAAGGGGCCTCACGCTGCCCATTGCAAACAGTGTGTCCAGTTTACCCTGTCCCTCCAGGCTTCTCCTGCCCCGCCAAGGTGTGAGACCATCACACATCACTCAGTTATCACACAATCAGAAGAAAATCTCACTGAAATTAATTCATCCAAAAGAAAATTAAAGAAGAAACCAAAATTATGGAGCCTCAAGAGTAGACAATGTTGACGAGAAACACAGGTGTGACAGTCTGATGCAAAACTTCACTTCACCACTGGAAGAAAGGTAGGGATCCTCCCTGCAGATCAATGGCCCTCCCATTCCATAAATTTAATATATTTACTTGCTAGGAATTATTTCATGATTGATTAGTGTGATATCTTTTTCCTCTTTTTGTAGTTATTTAAGACACCAGCTACTGCCAAGGCCCAAATAAAAGTATTAGCTTATGTACAGTGCCATCTTTCTCTTTTACATGTATTCATTTTGTATATATTTTAAAGCACTCCCTGAGGAAATTACTCTTGAGATTTAGTTGGGGCAGAAATGTTTCAGGTGTCAAAGTTATACGAGTGTATTTCCATAAACACTGCAACTGTAGGTAAAATAATGTTTCTGACAATTCCGATATAGGTTAGCTGGTCTATAACACAGGGCACAGCTTCAAACAATCCCAAAGGGATGTGAATATCTCTTTCAGTTTCTTTGAGGATTATTCTAGATGTTTCATCCAAGGGCACAAAGGGATCATTTAACTGATTGTTTAAGAAAGGCCTAGAGACCATGGAGTTCTCTACATGAAACTAGGCTCTGGCTTATTATAACTGTTTCCCCATGAGGAAAGCCCTTTAAGAAACTTAATCAACACTTTCAGGATTGCCATGTATATTTATTCAATTATGGCTTCAGGGCACTAAAAATATACTAATAGGTTGAAATATTGTGGCTTTCCAAACATAATCTTTTTTTCTTACACGGGCCAAAATTACCTTTAATACTTAACAAATTAATAATAGTGCCTATGTCCACACTCTTAAGAAAAATAATTCTGGCACTAAAGATTGCTAAACCATGAAATTCAGAACAAGAAAACCACTTATTGATAAAACTCAATTTAGTGGGAAGATAAAATAAAAACAACATTGATTCCTAGGTATGTGTCCATCTAACAGAGGATCCAGAGCTGGTGTGGTTACCCGGTGATACAGCCCTGTGTTTCTATTGCCCATCTTTAGAGTAATACAAGATCCATTCCTAATCCAAAGGACTTCTGTGTTAATGATAAATCTAACATAGAAATGTTTAGTATGGAACAGATTGCCAGGTGCTTAGCAACAATGTGTTATTTTTAAAGGTATTCTTGGTTCTAAGGGTGGTTACAGGCTAAAGTTAACAAAAAGGAGTCTTTCTTTACCACATTTGTGGGTAGCAGAACAAAGAAAAAACAAGTAGGACCACCACTTGGGGAACAGAAAGGTATTCTTACACCACCTGCTTCCACTAGAAACTCCACTCTTTCTAGGAAACGTAGTGCTCAATTTAGAAATGGCAGAACAGAGAAAACATTTTTAAGAGAAATTAAACTTTTAGCCAGTCCAATATGATTTCCAGGAAAATGAATTGTAGGTAGTTTTTTTTTTTTTTTTTCGTTTTCTTGTTTGTTTCAATGATACAATTGTGATCATAGACTTTCTAAAATATTTGAGAATGCATGCAAGAAAAGTAAAAGGACCAGATCAACAGAGTCACCAAATACTGGACCAGTGTCAAAAGAAGAAAATTGTACCAAGATTACATACTAGTGAGTTTAATAGAAATGTGGCAAAATTATGGATCGTGAGGTATTGGTTACTCTCCATTTCTTAAATTACATGTTGTTCCTATATACAACTAATCAATGGGTAATCAATACCAAATAAGTTAAAACAAACCTAATTTGAAGTTGTATTTCTAATGTGACAGATCACAGAAAAGCTATGGCAACATTGATTTCAAAAAGTTACTGGAAAGTAAGCTTGGGATATACTTGGCCTCAGATGGTAATCACTATTAGAAAGTAGATTCTTAGGTGGAGGCAGTTCATAGGTTTCTGACTGCCTCAAGGGGGACCGTTTGGCATTGATTACTTAGGGCTTCTTGTTTGCAAGCAACAGAAATTGATTGTCCAAAATAAACAAAGGGACTTTACAGTAAAAATATTGGAAAGATGACTCAGAGATTTCACAACTGTTCCACAAGAGTGAAGTGCAGAAACCACAGCCACAACCTCATTGCAGAAAATGCCTGGGCTCCCCGTACCCGTGTGATGAATAACCCCCAACTCATTCCTCAGTCCTTCCATCTCTGGCTCATGGTGCAAAATCCCAGGAGGTAATCCCATTGGCTGAGCTCAGACCATGTGCCTATCACCTTGCCCTTAGAAACTATCACCAAGAAAGGGGCAAAACACATCTGTCCCCTGTGCATTCATCATCTCCCCACAAAGACTGCTTATAGTGGAAGGCAGATAATTATCCCCCACAATGTACTATTTTGATTCTGAGAAGTGGGACAGTTGTTTGCAGCAAAGCTAACAAGCTTTCACCACAAATGGCCTATCAAAGAACTGTTTAAAGAAGACTTAAAAGACGAACAATTGATGTGGAATTTAACTGGAGTATTTTCCTGACTGCAGCACAGTACTTGTCCCATTGCAATCATATAATAATGGGAGTTGAGCAAAGTGATAAATTGCATATGACCCAACTGTTGTGTTCTAAGGAAATGAGCTGTGAAACTGCTGATTCAGGAACTGGATTTTCTCACAGGAAGAAAGGGCACAGATATCATGTATGATAATGCAAGACTGAAGGGACGAAAGCACTGAGTGAGCCAACAGAAGGAACACAGGAGTTAAGAGGGAAGCAGAAAACTGAGAATGTGAAAATATAACCTGGTCTCTATCACAGGGAAACAACCTTACTAATTTAAATTATGCTTGATATTAAATGCGGCTGCAATTTGAAAAAATTCTGTGGCTAGTTTATAATGAGTGACGTCTGTGAGGAGCACCTTCCTAGAGATATCAGACAAAGACCTGTGAGCATGGGCAAGGGCGCTGCCAAAAGGGCTATACACCCACGCTCGTACTATGGAAGAATATCTTTATAAGAGGAAAGGAAGCAATTATTCTGCACTACATTGACACTGGAATATTCCAGGTGCCACGAATTTGGAGATATTTCATAAGAGATCATCTCAGACATAGTCAACTAATAGAAATTATGGCAAAATAGAAGCCAATAGACATTTGAGAAAAATGGAATTATTGTGACTGAAAAAGAGAAGAGGGCATTACATGAGAATTTTTTTCCCCAAAGACCTAAGGTATTATTCAGTAAAAGATGATCTTTTCTCTATTTATCTACAGTCCCATGTTTGTGGAAAATCAACTGTCACCACATGTGTGTATCTTCATCTAAGGTCCCTGCTCTGTTTCATTGCTTTCCTTTGTCCTGGTATTGGTATTTATCATCCAAACTATTATACCCTCGGAATAACTCCTGATATCCAGCAGAACAAGTTCTGTCTTATTTTCAAGAGTATCCTGATTACTCTTGGTTCTTTACATTTTTGTGTTTTAGAATCAGCTTGTTAAATCCTCCCCAACACACACACACACACACACACACTCACACACACCAAATTTATTTATATGTGTGGAACACCTCTTTCTCATCTTGCTTTATCACTCATATGCTGTGCTTTTTGGGTTTTTTATTCTAACTGTTGTAATTTATGTATTTAATATTTGTAAGTTTGAGCTCATAAATTCTGTTTTCCTCTGGGTCCAGTTGGCCACTAAGCCTATCCGCTGAGTTATATTGAATTTTAAATATTGTATTTGACAGTTCTAAAATGCCCATCTGAATCACTTAATATATTTTAATTCCTTTTGATATTCCTCATCTTTCTACCCATTTTTTCCCATTTTCTTCTATCATCTTCACCTCGTTAATTGCAGTCCTTTATGCACATACTCCAACATCTGGATCACACTGGATCTGCTTTTCTTGGTTATTTTGTCTCTTTATGGTCAAACACTTCTTCCTTTCCCTTTGTCTAATGATTTTTGATTGTGTGCAATTATTGTGGATGAAACATTGTAGGGCTCAAGTTTTTGTTGTTTTTTTAATTTTTTTATTGTTATGTTAATCCCCATACATTACATCATTAGTTTTTGATGTAGTGTTCCATGATTCATTGTTTGTGTATAACACCCAGTGCTCCATGCAGAACATGCCCTCTTTAATACCCATCACCAGGCTTACCCATTCTCCTACTCCCCTCCCCTCTAGAACCCTCAGTTTGTTTCTCAGAGTCCATTGTCTCTCATGGTTCATTTCCCCCTCCAATTTCCGCCCTTCATTCTTCCCCTTCTCCTATCTTCTTCTTTTTTTTTAAATATATATTGTATTATTTGTTTCAGAGGTACAGATCTGTGATTCAACAGTCTTGCACAATTCACAGCACTCACCATAGCATAGACCCTCCCCAATGTCTATCACCCAGCCACCCGGCATCCCTTTCACCCCCACCACTCCAGCAACCTTCAGTTTGTTTCCTGAGATTAAGAATTCCTCATATCAGTGAGGTCATATGATACATGCCTTTACTTATTTCGCTCAGCATAACACCCTCCAGTTCCATCCATGTCATTGTAAATGACAAGGTCTTGTTCCTTTTGATGGCTGCATAATATTCCATTGTGTATATATATATATATATACCACTTTTTATCCATTCATCTGCCAATGGACATCTTGGCTCTTTCCACAGTTTGGGTATTGTGGACATTGCTGCTATAAACATCTAGGTGCACGTACCCCTTCGGGTCCCTACATTTGTATCTTTGGGGTAAATACCCAGTAGTGCAATTGCTAGATTGTATGGTAGCTCTATTTTCAACTCTTTGAGGAACCTCCATACTATTTTCCAGAGTGGCTGCACCAGCTTGCATTCCCACCAACCACGACCAAGTGGGATTTATCCCTGGGCTGCAAGGTTGGTTCAACATCCACAAATTAATCAATGTGATACAACACATTAACAAAAGAAAGAACAAGAATCAAAGGATCCTCTCAATAGATGCAGAAAAAGCATTTGACAAAGTTTTTGTTGTTTTTGCCCAAAGGGAACATTGGACTGTTTTAGTCATCAGTTAGATTGCCAGGTGATGACCTGGATCCTGATGAAGCTTAGTTCCATGTTTTATCACAATGGGTCTGTTTCAGTTTTGCCTTTACCCTGAAGGAATAGATTGTACTTAGGATTGCTTATGTGTGGTGCATAAACTCCTTTCTTGAGTGTCAGCTCAGTGATACCTCCACTCTGTCTGGGCACGTTCTAACAACTCTCCCAGATTGAGATCTCTGCTCAGCCTCCCATCAGCTGTTTTCTGCTGGGGTTTCTGGAATCTGACTTGCATATGTGTTGGATGGCCAAAGATCCAAGAATTCTTAAGCAGAATTTTTGAGATCCCTCTCTGTGGTGCTGTTTTGTTGTTGTTGTTGTTTTGTTTTGTTTTGCTTTTTGTTTTTCTGGTAGCCTAATCCCCACCAATCACGTTACCTTAGCATTCCCATCCGCATACCTAATCACACTGTCTTGTGAGACTGCCACACTCGGCTTAGGCTCTGTCTGCTTCACCAAAGATTTGGAAGATGCCGTCAGGGAAAAAACCTCTCAAATACTATAGCCCTGTATTGGTTATCATCAGATGACTGTTGACAGCTGTCTTACAGTTTCTCGGTTTTTATACCCTATTGTTTGCCACAGAGTAAGTCTAATACCAACTTCTCTGTTTGGCTGTAGCTGAAGTCCACACACTTATATCAATGTCGTGTACATCAGAGATATGCAGAAGACCAGGAAAGATTGAATAACTGCAATATAGAAAGTTTTTTGTTTTCATTCTTATTTTTGGTCAATACCCAGTACCAATATCAGAAACATCAATGAATACTAATACCCTCCCAAAATGGCAAATTACATAAACAGACAACTAATACATGACATCCAAAAGCCAATTATCTTATGAAAGGAAAACTATTGACATTTTTTTAAGATTTTATTTATTTATTTGAGAGAGAGGGAGTGAAAGAGAGAGAAGGAGAGCACAAGCAGGGGGAGGGAGAGGAAGAAACAGACTCCCCACTACCCAAGTGCCTGACATGGGACTTGATCCCAGGACCCTGAGATCATGACCCAAGCTGAAGGCAGATGCTTAACCGAATGAGCCACCCAGGCGCCCCAGAAAAGTACTGACATTTTAAAGGACACTTCATTTTCATTTTTCTCTCATCAAACTATCAGAGCTTATAGAGGTTATAATTCCCATTGGTGATGAAGTTGAAAGAAAACTAGGAAATCCTCATTTGCTGTGATTCAGTGTATGAATTAGGGCAACCTCTCTGGGGAGCAATCTGGTGACATATATCTTTTTTTTCTAAAAATGGGAATACTGTTGTCCAAACGATTCCATATCCAGGAATTTTCCTACCTAATCACACTATTAGGAGATAGTTAAGCATGTATACTAAGCTGTAGCCACAAAGATGCCCATCTCCTTATCATATATTTGAAAAAGAAGAAACTGGAAACTACTTTATTAGAGTAGAGTGTGTAAATGTTCTGTCATTAAGGAAGAATTTAAAGCATAGAAAATTTCCATTTGTTAAGTGAAAAACTATAAAATATATGACTCTATGATCTTGTTTTGAGGGAATAAATACATACAGAAGAATTGTGATTTTACACTATTTTTATAAGTACATTATTTCCATGATAAGAATCTATTGCTTTTGAGGTGGAAAAATATTATTTTATCCTACAAAAAAAGAAAACACTTTCCAATGCTAAATTACAATATAAATATAAAATTCTTGACAGAGAACATAAAAAGTGTTTTTTGTTGTTGTTGTTAATAAGCAATCTCTTTAAAGTTGTTTTCCATATATCCTACTGGTTAATTCTCTTTTTTTTTAAAGATTTTATTTATTTATCCAACAGAGAGAGACACAGCGAGAGAGGGAACACAAGCAGGGGGAGAGTCAGAGGGAGAAGCAGGCTTCCCGCTGAGCAGGGAGCCTGATGCAGGGCTCGATCCCAGGACCCCGGGATCATGACCTGAGCCGAAGGCAGACGCTTAAAGACTGAGCCATCCAGGCGCCCCTGGTTAATTCTTCTTAATTTCTTTTCTTCTTTTTTTTTCTGATAAAGTGCATTGATGAGAATCAAAGAATAATGCAAATGTTCCAGGACATTGATTCATTTGGATAAATTTTTGTAAACTATTTTTATATTAGTGTTTTAGTTTTGTAACACCACCCATTATTCAGATAAGCTTTTATTAAATTTCTCAAGTATATGATTTTTAAAAGTTTGAAGGCAGTGATAGAACTCTAAAGGTTTTGCTTTACTGAAGACAAGTAGCTTAAATCTTGCCTGCTTCCAATTCTGATGGCATTTTTCTAATCCTTGCCTTTACTGCTTAGGTATAAATTTAAACAGTAGCTTAAATTCAAGCCACCAAGGGTTGGGATAAATACATCTTCAGCTGCATGAGATATATGAAAACAGCATGTGAGAATGGACTACAGAAAGTCGTGTCTCTATAAAAAAAAAAAAAAATGACAGAAATTGAGTTTGAGAAGCACACATGGAGATTTTTCTTCTAAGGCCATTTTGATTAATCTAATCCACCACGACAAATTCACAATTCAATATGAGAGGTAAGGGTGCCTGAAGATGCCCTTTACTATCATGAAGGGAAAAAAAAATATGTCTAAGTAAGAGATGAAAACATGGCAAGCCTAAGTGTGCGATAAGGATCTGAACTGTGGCTGGCGCGATAATGTGCAAGTGACAGCTCGCAGGAGAAGATGAGGGCACCCCGTGTTCTCCCTGCTCACAGGGACCAGGACAGACTGAAACCAGCTTTCTACATTAAAAATGTTCCTTCCAGTATCAGTGAGGGAACGCAAGCTCCCGCACGCTTCTGTTGTATGTCCAAATCAGCACCTGCAGAGATGTATTTATAAAAGAAAAACTGTGTTTTCTAAATAGTTATGCCCTTGGGTTTTCTGACACCATTCCTGGTAGAATATTGTTGAGCTTCCAAGAAGCAATTGTTACAATTTGCACACACACACAAAAATGAAATAAAAGAAGAGATAATTAAAGCAGAACATAGAGTACATCTAGATGGACTGAACGGAGGTGTATTATCTTTCTCTTGTTTTCCAGTTGATTAAGCTTGATTTCCTTCACACGGTTTAAAGATTTTTTTTTTTCTCTGAATTTTCTGAAGTCCATTCAGGTTTCATCTATCCGCACACCTACCCTCCATCCTACCAGACATCGGTCCACCATTAAATGCCCTCCGTTATTAGGCACTGGGTGACATAGAGCGGTAAACTCCAGCACCTTCAGGCCCCGGGAAACACAGACAGCACACACATAAGTCCGTACATTGTTAGAGCATCACGAAGTGATAAGCATTAGGGAGGAAACCATGGGACATGATAAAAACAGCATACAAAGGACATGGGATACTTGGCGAGTTTCCGTGATGGGGCCAAACCAGCTCTGGGAAGGAGGGCGAGTAACATTTACACTCAGACCTGGAGTGGTGGGAGGCAGAGTACCCCAGACAGAAGTAGCAGAGGGGAGGCCATGAAGCAGAGAGGAGCTGAACATTTTTCAGGAACCGAATGAAGACAGCTCTGGTGAAACTCAAGGCACAGAGAGGAGAGCGGTCTCGCCAGAACCCTCGGGGTCCAGCCAGCCGTGGAGCCCTCTTCACTTCATTAAAAGTCAGGTGGAAACGACTGAAGGGTGCAGTGTACTGGAGCAGTGTCTTCTCATTTTAATATTTATAAGATCTAAAAGCTCATTCCTGTTTGCACACATACACACAAAACACATCCTGCTCAAGGTCAAAGCTGGCAGGCCAGCCAGCCTGGCCTACGATGAGGAGGGAAGGAGGGCCATTCAATACCGCGTGTGCTGCCCAGGCTGACTGGCCCGGTGAAGCACCGAAGGCCACGGCCATAACAGAGGGCCGTTCAGAGGAGGGGCCCTGATGCCGACCCCTGCAACTGAATGCAGGCACATGCAAGGGCAAGGCTGGACAGCGGGACTGAGGGTGTGAGAGCCCTCTAAAATGCAGTTCTGGGCATGGGATGTTTGAAATGCTTGCAAAAAATCCAAGTCCAAGAGATTATGCAAAATAGATGACAATTGAATATATCATTTCAAAGCTGAGATAAAAGGTCCTAGCTGGAGGACACAAGTAATGTGAGTTACATCATTTATTAAATACGTTCCAGTCTCTTAGTTCCTAATGACCAACGATGCCATTGGTTTACCTCATTGGCCAAAGGTAAGGAAAACCAAAATCAGATAAGGAATTTTATTGTTTCATGGAGAAGTCATTTAGAGTAAATCCCCCTTAATCTTAAACGGATCACTCACCAAAATATGAGAAGAGCGTGTTAAGCCATGTGGCCCCCTCCCTGGACACCAGCAGACTTCCCTGGATCCCAAATATTCATGGTCTTTGTCTTGGTCTGCTCAGGCTGCTGTAACAAATTATCATAGATTTTATTTGCCATTTATTTCTCCGAGTCCTGGATTCTGAAAGTCCAAGATCAGAGGGCAGGCACAGTTAGTGTCTGGTGAGGATCTCCTACTGGTTCCCAGACGGTCCCCATCTCACTGTGTGCTTACACAGCAGAGAGCAGACAGTCCTCTAAGAGCGCGGACCCCACCATGGGGACTCCACTGTGTGGATTCTTTATGGGATCAGTCATTCTTATGCAGGGAGCTGTCATAGGGATAGGATGGGGCAGTGAGCAAGGAGGCAGAGGTTCTGTCCCAAGGGACTTTCATCTCAGTGAAACCCTTCTCAGGTACCTGACAACCACATGTGATGAGAAGGGGGAGCTTTGTCACACCTCCTATGAGCAAAAACAAAGCAGGATGGGGTTAGAATTTGATATGGTGATCAGGGAAACCCTTTTGGAGGAAGACTCGTGTGGACAGAGGCTTATTGAGGACAGTAAGCCAGCACCCAGGAACTCATTTCCCAGTGGAGCAAAGGGTAGGGTGGGCTTGGAGATTTGTTTGGAGCATGGCTACCTGAAGGGTGTTCTAGGAAGGTAGAGGTGATTACAGATGAGTACAGCCTTTATCAGGCCTGCCTAGGTGAGCGGCAGAATCAGATTACTGGAGGCAGGGAGATAAAAGGAAGGAAAGCAGTGGATCACCAGGTGGATATGGAGGTCAACAAGAACAGGGTCATTGTTGATTATAGCATAGCTCAAGGAGAAAGTGCAGGGTCCTAGCCTTGTTGAGGTGAATGCTTGTGTGTGCTATTAAAAGAATATGAATCACTAAATTCTACCTCTGAAACTAATTAAAAAAAAAAAAAAAAGAATATGAGAGGAAGCAATAGCAGATCCTGACAGAACAGTTTCCCTTCATTTGGGCGTATCTATTTCATCTAGCCAAGTCAGTATCTTGCATTGAGATGCCGTGGTGGCTTGAGCAATCGGCCCCCGGGGTTCCCCAGAGCCAGAAGATACCACCTCACTCTGGAAGCAGAACTCCCAGAGAATGTGGGCGCCTGGGTGGCTCAGATGGTTAAGCATCTGCCTTCGGCTCAGGTCATGATCTCAGGGTCCTGGGATCAAGTCCCGCATCGGGCTCCCTGCTCCTTGGGAGCCTGCTTCTCCCTCTGCCTCTCTCTCTCTGTCTCTAATGAATAAATAAATAAAATCTTTAAAAAAAAAAAAAAAAAAAGAACTCCCAGAGAATGCACTATTTCTTCCTCGCCTTCTTAATAATTTCAATAGTCTATATTTATCATGCATTGAGTGTCTGTCCTAATCCTAACCTTTTAATCTTAAAATAGTAAACCTAAATTTCCTTGCTAAACAAAGTATCAGAAATCTTACCCCTCAAAAGGAGGGAAAAATGAAACAAGATAAAACCAGAGAGGGAGACAAACCATAAGAGACTCTTAATCTCAGGAAACAAACCAAGGGTTGCTGGAGTGGTGGGGGGTGGGAGGGATGGGGTGGCTGGGTGATAGACACTGGGGAGGGTATGTGCCATGGTGAGCGCTGTGAACTGTGTAAGACTGTTGAATCACAGACCTGTACCTCTGAAGCGAATAATACATTATTTGTTAATTAAAAAAAAAAAAAAAAAAAGAAATCCTACCCCTCCCTGTCCCCTACCTTGGATGCCGTATTAAGAAAAACAATAAGAAATTTATAACACAATTAGCAAAATCTGTTTATGAGTAATTATTCTTTCTTACGTATGGTAAAAAGGTTTGCATAGTTTCATACTTAGAGTTATATGCTTTATATAATTTATTAATATTATATTATATTAATTATATTATATTGATTATATTAATATATTAATATATAATTTATTAATATATAAATTTATATAATTTATTACATATATATTTCCCAGTAGAAAACTGGGAAATTTTGTCCTAACGGCAGTTGGTCTCCAAGTTCTAATTAGAGATATTCTCTTTCAACCATACTATATATTTTAAGTATTAACTTAAAATCAACCAAAGAAATGCTTCCTTGGCTACCTCAAGGCAATCAGATGTTTTCATGCCCACACAAGTTAAAATACATAATTAGAAATAACATCTTTCCCTTTTACAGAAATCTCCTGCAATCACTTCTTAACCACTTATACCTACCCATCACAGTCAGGGCTGTTTAGAAGCCAAATGAAATAATCACTGATTTATGTTACATCGTTTCTCAAACAATGTGTAATTTAAAATACCAATCACATTGATTTCCCACTTTAAATACAAGGAGAAAATTTGCTCTTCATTTAAATATAATTATGTAAGTGCAGTGGACTCTGAGCCCTGTTGTGAGGCGAAGTTGGGCTATTTACTGCTGCTGAATAGGGGGAAATGTCTTCCTTTTGGCCATTTATTGCTAGCTTGAAGATGCTCAGGTTGTTTATTGGAACATTTTGCAAAATCTCAAGAAGCATGAAGGGAATTTGCTCAGGTGAAGAACTGGAAAGTGTCTGCTTCTCAAGAACCGTCGTTGGTGTGGGACATGGTCATGACCACCAGACACCACGGGGGGTGTCTATTTGCTCATTTGCAAATGTGTAAGTCAATGTGCAGAAAGTTACACTACATGAAAAACTTGCATTTGAAGGAATCCATCCACACAGTAACACTGACCCTTAAGACAACAAACCAGGGCATGATCTTTTTTTTTTTTTTAAAGATTTTATTTATTTATTTGAGAGAGAATGAGAGAGAGCACATGAGAAGGGGGAGGGTCAGAGGGAGAAGCAGACTCCCCGCCGAGCAGGGAGCCCGATGTGGGACTCGATCCCGAGACTCCAGGATCATGACCTGAGCCGAAGGCAGTCGCTTAACCGACTGAGCCACCCAGGCGCCCACCAGGGCATGATCTTAAAGACCATAATTATTAACCAAAAGAATGCTAAGTCACACATATACATTATTCTATTTTATGATCAGCCCCTGTTCTTCATATTAGGAACATTAATGTAGTTATTAAAATATGACATGTGAGGTCTTCATCGAGCTGTCGAAGGATTGTGAACACCGAGTCTCAGTGTGTTGGTGACAAGAGACATACCAGCTTCTCATCAGTCCTGATGATAACATCCCAGCCTCCCACTAAAACATAAATAAAAAATCAGTAAATAAGACTTATTTTTGCCTCCAACAAGGTGATAGTGTTATTGTTCTGCCAATTTGTAACCCTGAAGTAACAAAATTAAAAATATGTCTAATCGCTTGTTTAAAGTATCCCTAATGTTAAGCCCTCAGAGTTTGGGTGGTAAGCACTCACTTACCTAAATATATCAGGCCCCTGTGCGCCCTGCTGACTCTCTTTCAGCCAACTGAACGTTGTGTTCAGAGGGCAGAGTGGGTCCCAGCCCCACCTGCGAGGCCCCCGCGCTCTCCTGCCGGCTGCCGGGCAGAGGCGTCCACCTCCCGTCCTGCCACTCGGAGAACTTCAGGGATGCCGGGTCCTGATGCTTTCAGTCAGGAGCCATCCCCGCTCTCTAGTCTCCTCTGGAATCGGACGGCCCTTTGCCGCTCTGCACAGTGGTTGCTAAGTCTGATTTTGTCCCTGCGCAGCATGCTGAGTCGGGTGTCTGTTCCATGGAGAGCCGTGCGGCGAGGGCCCCGCGCCATCCCGGCAGCCGGTGTGTCACCGGCTGAGGAAGTGTTGTGCCAGGATTTCTATGTGCAGTCTCTCCATTATTCCTTCCCGTGACCCTGTAGGGTTCTGTTCTTCCTGCTGTTCCATGAGAGAGGAAACTGGAGGCTCAGAGAGGGTGAGAGTCTTGTTTAAGAACACACAGACTTTGGACCTGACTCTGGCTCTGCTGCCCCCCGTACTTACTTCCCTCCCAGTGTGCTAGACGTCCTAACACTGCCTACAGGGCATGCAGGTAGGATGCAGCCCCACTTCTGATGCTTCCACAGGAAAGAGCTTCTACAGGCCCTTGCTCCTACCTTCCGGCCCCCGGTGCTGCCAAAAACCCCCCTCCTGGGCACCCGGGCACGCGAGAGCCCCCCTGCACCTCCCGTGCCCATCAGAACGTCAGGTTGTACACCTGAACCAGACACTCTTATTTGCTGTCCCCTCTGTCCGACTCAGACCCCAGACTGCATTCACGAATTCCTGACCTTCCCCCAGAACGCCTTCCTGTATGTGCTCATGCCTCTCCTGCGCTCCCCGCCGCCCCTGGCCAGCTCCTCACCCGGCATGCTTCCATTGTTCCTTGGCAATGTTGGCAGGCATTCCTCAGTTCTTCAGGCAGAAAGATCCTCACCATCACACAAGGACTAAGCCTCAAAACTGGTCTGAACTAGGAGGACTTAGCCGGGAACTCAGCACAAAGTAATGGACCCAGTAATAGGACCTTGTCTTCCTTATTCTCAACTGTGACCTGATCAAAGTCATTGCTTTCCTGTTATTACTTCGCATTGCCTCCTTTGCTTTGTTTGTTTATGATGGAAAAAAAAATATCACTTCTATTACCATAATTCAATAATAATAAAGAAAGAAAGTCTAGTCCCATATCCACTCTGTGGTTAAGAAAGAACGAACACTGTATGAGTAAATTTAATAAAACCTATTTGTGACCTAATCATCCTGGAGCTGTGTTAATTTCAATTTCATATATTTCATGCTGTTTAGGAAGAAGGAGTAAAATCAAGCATTATTAACTCCAGTTGGGAACGAAGAGAGTTGAATAGATAACATTTCATTGCTTATGATTCAATTTTATTTTTATGTTAAAGTCAGCTAGATGGAGAAGAGTATATGCCCATAGCCTCAGGAATAACGTCCCTACAATCAAATCAGCCTTGGAAGAGCTAATGGTGATCAGGCTTTTTAAAGTAACATTAAAAACCCAAGTGACCAAAGTTGAATTTAGCATCACTGGAAAAGCTTATAAAAGAAAGCAAGGTCACTAATTGTCAATAGTCTCACCTATTCCCATATTCTGCACATCTGGACACAAACTCATTAAGGAATTTTACATCTTGGATCAAAATTGCATGTTTCTTAAAACTGTGTACGTGAGAGAACACAGATCAGAAAGGAGCAGGTGACCCCAGCCTTGCCTCGCTTCTCCTTCAATTGACCTCTGAGTCGGCAACCCAGGGGGACCCAGAGCCCATGCAGAGGATGCTCTCTAGTTGCTGGTAAATTAGATCAGCCGGATTCGCTGTCAGCGGCAGCGAGCGAGTTCTCCTCCGATTCTGCTTCTGGATGCTGTCACTGACATAAAGTCATCTTGCTGGGTTTGGACTCTAAATAAATACAACTAGAAGTGGTGACCCTATTTTAAAAGAATAAATGCCCAGAGTAGCGTTTCACAGCAGGTGAAAGGAAGCAAATTGTCTCCGGAGGGAGGAAGGGAAGTAGGGGGGATGCGCCAGGCTCCCTGGTTCGACTGCAGTGTATAATCAATATTAACCACATCATACACAGGGAGGCGCCGTCTGCAGAAAAAGGAGTGTGAGCTCTGCTTCCTTTATCCCATGAAGGTCATAATAAGATGGGTGAGGTGAGGAGAAAAATAGATGGAAGGTGGTCGGTTCAGCAATAGAGAAAAATACCTCTGTTCTGAGGAGGAATTCTCACCAGCAATCTTGCAGAAGGACTGACCTCTGCTGTAAATTTGCTTGAGAACTACAATGGAAAGTTTAAATGAAATTTCTGGTGTCTTCCGGCATCACAGAGAGCTGGAAAATGACAATTATTCAATTTAGGAGACTTTCTGCCTAGAATAGGTAGAAGGAACCGCTGTTTAGATGGCCTGACAGACTAGTGAGACCTTCTGCTCCTCCTCACTCCAGAAAACACCAGGTCTAAACACTGCTAACAATGTGGACACAGGCATCCTCTGTGCCAAGTAGTAAAGGGCTTGCCGAATTGATCCTGATTTCCAGGGAGCCAAGCAAGCAACGGAGCTCACCCTCCCTGCCAGAGGCGGGTTCTGTAAGACAGATGTAAGTAATTTCACCAAGTAAAATTCACACGGAAACTAAAAGTGTCCAGTGTTCCCCTGAGTTCTCTTTTCCTTTGGTGGTGGTTCGCAGATTTCCTTTGAATGCATTTCTTTTCTTTTCTTTTCTTTTTTTTTTAAAGATTTTATTTATTTATTTGGAGAGAGAGTGTGAGAGAGCACGAGCAGGGGGAGAGGAAGGGAAAGGGAAGGGAGAACCTCCAGAAGACTCCCCCCTGAGCGCGTAGCCACATGAGGGGCTTGATCTCACGACCCTGAGATCATAACCAGAGCCAAAATCAAGAGTCGGATCCTCAACCGACTAAGCCACCCAGGCGCCCCCCTTTGAATGCATTTTGAACCTCTGTGGTGTATCTGACCTGCCGAGTCCTGGCCGAGAGGCAGGGCGTGGGGCAGCACAGAGCATTGGCCTCCTGTATGTGGACGGCCCCCAGGGAGACAGGACTGGTCAGCGACCCAAAGGCGAGATACCAGCACACTCTGAGATCCTACCCAAAATACATACCTGGATGCAATGAGCTCTTCAATATAGCAGTCACCTGGGAAGAGCAGGAATATTAGTTCTTGGTCTCAGAAATGTCATGCCTCTAGAGCGTTCTATTTTTATTTAAATCAGTATTAAGGAGGAAAACAAAATGCCAGTTGTTAAAGAGAAATTAGCTTCCCTTTCCTTAGCCATGACTTTGAGGAGCACGAAGTTTGTAAAGCTGCTGCATTTGTGGATCTGGACGCAGGTGTAAGTGTGGAGGTGGATGTGGATACAGGTGCCCGTAGGGGCTCAGGAGCAGGGACAGGAGAGAGAGACACACACACAGGCGCTGATGTGGACATGAACACAGACAGAGAGTGATGACACAGATTGATACAGATACACAGGTAGATGCTTATAGACAGAGACAGGCACAGTGCATGGATGCACACCTGTCCTGGTATCACCATGGAGACGGACAGGGGTACAGATGCAGATGGAGCCAGGGACTCAGGTCGGAGAACTTCCGCTCTATGCGGCGTCCAGCACCGCGCCCACGAGCAGCTGAAGAACGCGGATCAGGCCTTACTCTCATGTTGCTCACAATCCAGTGAAGAGAATTTGGGAGAAAAATAGCCAGTGTAGTCACAAAATCATCATCTGACTACTGGAATATTTGATACCTTGATGACAAAATCTGGGTCCTAGAGAAACTGAACAATTCCCCAAAAGGCACTGCAGTCTGTCCTGGCACGGGGTCTGCAGGGGACGGCTTCCTCAGCTCCACTGGGACACTGGCTCCTTCTTTTCAGGACAGACACTGGCCTTGCAATCCCCCTAGGCCGACCGGCAAGGACATCTGAGCCCAGCCGCTGGTCAGGGGAGCAAAGGGGGCAGGTCGGACTGACCAACACGGCTGCCGGAAGCCACTCGATCTCTTTCCCAGGCTCGGCCATCACCTCGCTGGGGGTGATGCTCAGTGGAGCGCTACCCCCACCCCTGAGATCTTCCAACAGGACAGCCATCAGTTCGATTTCCCAATAGAAAATTATATTTGCAATCTTTCAAAATAGTGCTCCACTTAAGAAAATGGGAGCGATGCGGGGGGCCAGCCTATTGGTGCTGCTGACCCACGTACCCTGGGGACAGCAGAGTTCAGAGTTATAGTCTCAGGCAAGACTGAAAATAACATTCTCAGTGACGGTCATGTCAGAAAAACCCACTCACGCTAATGTCAAGCAAAGCGTCCCTTTTCCACCATCTCCAGACGTGCTAAAAAGCGCGACATGCCCAAATGCACGTTGATCAGAAATATTTGCGTCTCTTTAATCCAATTATGGGAACTCTTGCCACAGAAGAAATTGCTTTTCTGTGAGGAAAAGTTATATAAATTAGGAAATGAGACCTGTGGTAGAGAAAGATCTTCTGGAATGTTAGCTATTTCCCTTATCAGTAACACTTGGTAACCTTCTGTGTATTTGTGTGCACACACGGGAACACACACACAGCGCTCCAGCTCCGTCCCCAGACTCTCTGACCCACACAACAAGCCTGTGAAGTAAAAAATATTATGAAAAGATGGGGACGGGACCCTGGAGCTTAGAAACACCCCAGTAACGCGCCAGGGTCACGAAACGTGAGTGTTGGAATCAGGATTTTAAATCCAAGTTTGACAGATTCTAACCCCCAGACTCTTAGCCACTGCTGTGGGCTGCACAGTTCAGTGAGGAGAGTCTCATGAAATGGAATTATTCTCTCCTCCCCAGCCCCGAGGCCCACCCAATACCCCTGTCAGCTGACTGACTTCCAGAAAGCCCCCCACCCTCGGGCCTGAACCTAGCTGACTCGGACACAGCCTTCCGAGCAAAGCTTCCCTCCCTGGGATCAGGGGAGAGCGTGGCCATCTCAGAAATAACGTTTGGACCAAAGGTGCCCCAACACACTGCGGAGAAGAAAGGTTTACCGATAAGCCAGTGTGTGGTCTAGTTCTTGAAAGATGACAACTAAAATTCACTCCTAAGTATTTCTTGCGCTTTTGTGCAATGCCCTCCATACATTTCATGCATTTTAGAAACCAAAGAAGTTGCTTTTGAAATACAGCGACCTTTGGCTCTCTTCATCTATCACAAGAAACGGAGTCGAGTCTCAGGAGAAGGCAAGTCCCATCTGCGTTGCGCTGCGGCAGACCTCTGAGCCTGCAGTTGGCATGGAGCATGGCACACCTTCTCCGCAGCGCCCTGCACCGTGGAGCGCTACCCCCACCCCTGAGACCTTCCAACAGGACAGCCATCAATTCGATTTCCCAATAGAACATTATATTTGCAATTTTTCAAAATAGTGCTCCATTTAAGAAAATGGGCGCGACGTGCTCGCAATCCCACTGATGGAGTGCCACTGAGCATCTGTTTGTATTCCCAGGCAGCGCGAGGACCGAATGTCTAAAGAAGGGCTCTCTGGCATCTGGTTGAAATGAACTGTATAATTTTAGCAGTTTTTATATTTTTATCTTGCCAAAAGAAACATCCACTTCGTGTAATGTTACCTTATTTTTTTAACCCTGAGACTTAGCTAAAATGGCAACTCCAAGTTGCAAATATGTGTTCAGGCCTCATGTATATTTTAGGAACTAGCCGTAGGAAGCCCAGAGCTAAGCAAGCTTCCAGAACCTCCTTGCTTTCATTGAACACCTACAGCAAAGGACCTCAACTTCCAGACAGACAGCCGTTTGAAGAACATCGTCAAAACCACATCACTGTTTTCTTCCCAACGTCTCTCTTGTTTTATGGTGTATTTTTTCCTCACAGAAATGTAAAATAATGCAAATGTTTCAGTGTGCGTGTTCTCAGCCCACCTAAAAGATGGGATTCTAGAGCAGAACAGTGTCCCGACTCCGGCGGAAAACCACAGCCGAGCTCAGGCGAGGTTCCTGAACTGGGAGTTGAGCCTTTCCGCAGCAGGCATGATGCCACGTGCTTTGACTGTCCATCCTCTGTCGCGGTGGGCTTGGTTTTCTTGCACCTGAAAAGCATGGCGTGTGTTGGGGGGAAATTGATGCCACTCCCACGTCATGTTGGGGTGGACCTATCAGTGCCTGGCACCCTGCCCTAGGGGTGCTGTTTCATAGAGAGCTGCATGTGGGGCTAGTTATTCCCTTGGGGCTTCGGGTAAAATCCTGCAATGCACGATGGGAAGAGACCCATGCTTCCTTTCCACAACAGTTCTGGAGGAACATCTGCTACCCTGATTTTCCAGAAAGGCTTCTCCAAGAGAACGGCATGCCCAGTGAACCATGAGCTAGCACTGAAGTCAAGCTGAGGGTCCTGGACATACTGCAAAGGAGCTCGTGAGCGTCTGTGCGTTCACCTGCCCTCCCCCTGGGGGCATTTTCACACTAGAGGAAACATCCCCTGGGTTGGTGGCTTCCCTCTAGGAGCCCAGAAAGCTGCCCTTCAGCAATTCCCAGTTTTCCATGGAACCAGCTCCAGATTACTCACCGGTAGCAATGCCCAGCCCCTGCGTCGCCATGCCGGATGGTCCCCAGCTCTTGCCATGAGCGTCATGGAATCCTCAGTCCTATGTGGTGTGGTGTAGCAGGGGGATGAAAAGTGCAAAAGAAAACAGACACGCATTTTTGGAATTTCCCAGAGCGTGAAGACCCTGAGATTCAATATTCACCAACCTCCTTGGACACTTACATGGGTGACAATTTCTCCAAAGAAAATAAAAATGTGTCTTTGTTTTAAATATATTTTTAATCATAGGCAACTTATTTGTGATGAATGTGTCTTCACTGCCATGGGAACTCAGGAAAATAGCAGTGATGCTCAACAGGACCGGAAGTAGTTTGCGCGTTAAAACAGAATCCTATTTGCTAGATGTTTTATCTAAAAGTGCATAAGGCTGTCTGTCAGTTTATTCTACAATAATATTCCAAACTAAGTAACAGTGGCCCACATTATAGAGACAAGAAAAGTAAAATGCTGTTCTCAGCTAACTGGGGACAGAGTAAAGATTCGAACTCAGGCCTACCCAATTCTGATAGCATATTATTATTTTTATACATAAAAATGTATAACCTTTCTTTTGGTTGGGATCGATTGGTTTGACGCATCCCATATGGGCACCAAAGTAGAGATACCACATTTTGGTTCCTTATTGTGTTTGTAGGGACTTTTAAAGAGCCAGCATAGCAGTTTCTCCAAAGACCATCTAAGTTTATATTAGTGAACACACACAGAGCACAGATTCAAGATTTCTAGCTTGTTTTCTGAACAGTATTCACTTATTTTATAAGCTGTCGTCTCTAGTGTAAGGTTTCCTTCTCTGCACTCAGTGGAGGCAGGGGGCGCGGGAGCCCTGGGGGGCACGGGAGCCGGCTCTGAGGGGTGAGCACCAGGGAAGCGGGCTGCCCCGCAGGACACGGGGGGAAGGCCAAGGGCATGGCTCTCAGCCCCCGCTGCCCATCAGACCTCCTCCAGGAAGGGGGCCAGGCCAGCTGCGAAAGCCCACTGCTCTCATAAACCACAGGGTGTTTCTCTAGAAGCAGACGAGAGCTATGGGGCGAAGGGATCAATTTAAAACAGGCTTGTTGACTGACCTCCCCATGAGTCATGACCCGGTGGGGAGCTACACGCAGTGTGCTTGGTAGTGAGTTCCAGCAAGCTAACGTTTGCAATCTGTTCTTTGCAAGCCCCATTGTGAGGTCTGAAAATGCTGCTCAGAGGGCCAGGGGCGAATGCATTTCCTTGGGGAGAGTCCCACAGCCCTGGTTTGCACACCTGCTCCCCCCGGTGCACGTGCTGGTCCCAGGCCGGCGCGCTCTGCTCCGCACCAGTCCGGGCAGCCCCTGCCAGACGCGGCAGCCACTCCCCCATTTGCCAAGCCGCCTGTGGAAGCTTCTGCACAGGGTCCAGGAGCGCCCGCACCGCTGTAAGGCCCCAGCCGACGCCTCCTTGCTCTGTAGCCCTGTCTTCCTGGGGTCTGTCACCAGGCGGCCAACAGCAGGGAAAGGGCAAGGTGGTTGCACTTCTCCTGTTTAAATGTTCTACCCGGCGGAGGAACAGCTCCCCAAAGCCTTCCCGGTTTGTGTGTAAATTCCCTCCAAAGGAAGGGGACTTTCTCAATGAGGAGACTTTGCCACCGAATCCTCAGAGGGAGCAGAGTGGCCGGCGGCTTGGGGCGGCATGCTGTCTCTGCGGGGCTGGCACTGGCCGCATGATTAGCTGGAGAATGGTCTAGTCCCCAGGCAGAGCGCTGCCGAACCCTTGCAGGCGGGCGGGCTCCCAGGGGCAGACAGGGCCCCAGAAGATGTCCCCAGGCAGCCCCACGGCTTCCATGGACTCCAGTTCCAACCACCTTCTCTCATTTAAAGAGCAGAAGAAAAATGTTCTCGTAGGCCACAGTGAAGGTAGAGGATCAACTTTTGCCTTTTACTCACACTTTTTGTCTCAGATGAGAACGAAATGACGTGACACTCTTCCCCAGGAAAGACAGCTTTGCTATCAGTCACCCACCCAGCAAATTCTTCGCTGGAAAGTTCCCTTATCAAGATCCCACGCAATAGACAGAGCTATTTTGAAAGTCAATGTCTCCCTCTTTTTGAAAGCTTCACTCGTGTGTTTTTAGAGGCAAGCTTCGAACTGTCAGAGTTTTGTTGTCGTTGATAAAGCCGGCCTGGGATTGATGCCCAGAGGGGGGTCTGACTGAAAATTATGAGACAAAACTGGAATTAAATTAATTCTCCCCGTAAACCAGGGAAAGAAGGCAAAGAAGACACAGACTCAGAGCTGCATGAATGGATAATCCATAACTGTTACTGGTCAATGGGTGACTTGCTTTCCTGCTTTAATGACATTTCTTTTGCACTTAGTATTTGCTAAGATAATATTTCCAGTGAGATCAGAATCCAGGAGACCCCGCAAGCCTCCGCGAGACATCACCAGCAGCATACTGAATCCTTCTAGATGCCTGCCGGTCATTCATGTGAATATAGATCTCAGAAAGGAAAACAATCGTCTTTAACAATGTTAAATATTTATGACATAAACCTCTGTTAGCTTTTGATCTATTTTAAAAGACAATTTACAGTACAAATTTTCTTATTCCAGTTTAGCTACTTTAGGGCTTACATAAAATTATCAAAACTCCTCAGTAAATATGCAGCCACAGAAATGATTTCAGGTACTCGAAACAGTTCAACTCCAAGACTAAGCGGGTACAATTTCTTTTGGGGTGATGAGCATGCTCTGGAATTAGATCGTTATGCTAATTGTACAAGTTTACGAATCTACTAAAATCCACTGGATCGTACACTTCAAAATAGTGCATTTTATGGCACGTGAAGTATATCTCAATAAAAATAAAATAAACCCCAGAGACCAGCATTGCCATCAAATAAATCGGTCAATTACTTCATGTCGGTGGTTCAGCCAGACTCCTCCTGAAGGGCTCTGTTTCTTAAATGTTCCTTTGGTTTAATTTCTTACTTCTGTCCCTTTGAGCAATAACCCTGGGTTTCTCAAGTTGTGAGCTGTCAATGATGAATAGGGCCATGAAATACATTTCCTGGATATTAGAATCCTAGTGGGTTTCAGCTCCATGCCTACTGACTTGTTTGCTAGGTCACAATGTAAAATGGGTCATTTGCTGTGGTCTACATTTCAAAATTCAGGAAGCCTCTCCAATAAGTCTCCCACAGAACTCTTTATATCCAAGCATCAGGTATTTCTGTCTTTACTTCCTGCCATTTTGAGAGGTAGAAGGGTCAGGCTGTTAAGCTGATAATGTCTTAAGTATTTAGATAGCACTACACGGAGGAGCTCTCAAAACATAAAATAAATCACACCTTTCCATCTGCTGGCTAATCCAATAGACCCACTCATTCTTTCTGCTTCTGGAACAGCCAAACGTAGTTAGTGTTCCTTGCATCGTGTGAATTACAGTCTCTGTGGGCAGGTCCGAGATGGGCACCATGAAAAAGCTCACCAGCCCTTAGGGATGAGCAGCTCCACTAAGGGACATTTGTGCCCATAGAAATCACTATCTTTGTTAAAAACATTTATTATATTAGAGCCAGAAAGTGTGTGCCATTTTAAGTGAATGAGAATTTTCTACAAAGACCGAAACTGTTAGGTGGAGGGTAGGCTGGCATTTCTAAATGAGTTGTAAGCCAGGCCCCAGATGGCATGTAGAGGGAAGGGAGGTCAAGGACCAAAGCAGCCAAGTTCCAAGGTCACCTCATTAGCCACACAAAGGCCAGCCCTAAGGCTAGCAAAGTGAAAGCAATGCCTTTTTAGGATTTTTATCCAATATTACACGAGGAATGCAAGCGTTCCAACACGACCCCTGTGTTTCCTCTTAGCATTACATACATTCCAGTATGTCCTAAAACCAAGTGTCTCAAGGAACAAAATGGGTCCTACATGTTTGCAAGTATAACAGTATAGACAGGAAACCAGGGGTCCCCAGAATACATAGAAAGCCCATCACTGTGCAACTCTAAGACGTGACCCCGTTCAACAATTTCAGTCCCATTTCCGACCACTTGCCTCTATTTCTGGCTATCCCAGAGATTCGTCTTAGATAGCACTGCACGGAGGGAATCGTATCTGTCCCGCTCTCTTCTCCCAGATCCACATCGAGGTCAAACCACCACTGCCTCACAACCGCTGACCGATGAGAACGTGTCCAGTTCTCTGGTCATTCAGGTTCTACCCCCAGCTCACCTGGGAGCGCACCTGGCCCTCTGGGACTCAAGGGAAATCTGGTCTCTACCTAGATCTAGAAGCGCGCCCACCGGGGTGACCCCTGGGAAGATCCTGGGAGTAAGCAGCATGGGGTGCTGGGCTGCCATGACAAGAACAGGATTTGCCCTCAAGGAGGGAGCTTTTGAGAAAGAGCAGCGGTGTCCTCAGATCAGGCAGACTGCCAGGTGGGGTCTCTGAAAGGGGCAGAGGCTTCCAGATGGTTCATTCCATAAGGGCTCCTGTGTCACCATGTTGGGACCGATTTATATGCAACAAGCCTGGAAACACAGAGGTTGGAAAAGCCAATGACATCAATTCACTCAGTCAAAACCCAAGGGGGTGCACATCCCCAGGTCTGGAATTTTTGCACCTCCAATTTTTACTTTCTCAAAACTTCCTTTCTAAAAAGTTTTAATTTTCTTTAAGCTGTTAAGCATCACTTCTAGTTTCAAGCGACATTAAGGAAACATTTGGATCAGTTCTGTCTGATTTATTATGTGAAACTGTCAGAACGTTCCTTCATAAACACCAGAGGACAGACAGCGCTTAGCGTAGGTAAATTTCGATAGTTGATAAAAGCAGTTCCCAAGGTCTCAGACTAAACCGACCATGTATTTGACTGATTTTAAGCCACTTCAAAGAAAAAGGAAGTGCATTTCTCACTGTGAATAAAAGAAGGTTTTGCTAAGAGTGAGGAGATCTGGAGTCCAGGATTCCGTCTCAGCAGAGGACATGCACTGACCCTGGCAGGGTCTCGGGGTCTCTGCTCCCGACCGACTTGGGGGGTGGGGGGTCATCTCCCCACGCGAGTTCAGGGAGTGTGATCCTGGGGATGCCCTTTAAGAAAAGCTTCCCAGAGAATGTCAGGGGCTCCTGAGATCTTAGGTTTCTTCAGCCCACTCACCTGGCCGGGGGAAGCCTACGCCACCTCCAAGGAATTAGCTTTGTTCAACATGTTCCTCAGGAAGAGGCTGAGCTGCAAAATCTCCTTGGCTCCTTCTGGTTCATAGAAAATTTCTTGCACATTTTCTGATGAAGCATGTAAATGATGTTTATTTAAAAAGTGAAAAAGAGGGGCACCCAGGTGGATCAGTCCGTTAAGCGTCTGCCTTCAGCTCAGGTCAGGATCTCAGCGTCCTGGGATGGAGCCCCGCATCAGGCTCCCACTTCTCCTTCTCCTCCCTGCTCCTGTTCTCTCTTGCTATCTCTGTCAGTATCTCTGTCTCCCTCTCTCTTAAATAAATAAATAAAATTGTTTAAAAATTTTTAAAAAAAGCAAAAAAGAGGGTATTACTGTACTTTGAATAGGTGTTGACTGAAAATCACATTTATTGTGCCAAGTAAAGTCTTTCTGGAGAAGAGTGTGCATAAAAAGAAAAAAATAATAAAATAAATCCAAGAATCTGTTTCTACTTTAGAAGTCGTGACCATCAAGGATGAGAACAAACCTTAATTTTGCTATTTTCTCTCTTTGCTATACATTAAATTTGTGATGATACAAACTAAGCTAAAAGAATCTGAATTCTACTGATTTTATTTTTACTGTTTAATAATAGCCTGATCTGGGAGCAAAATTAGATTTTGAGCTATCAGTAGTGATAGAAAGCCATTTTGCAGAGGGACATTTCTCTAGAACAAGGAGAGGTTTTTGTTCATATTTAGAAGCTAGGAAAAATTAGAGTTAGTGAGCATGAATGGAAATCAGGAAAGAACCAGAATGTAAACACCTGAGCTACCCTGAAACAAGGGATGACTTTTTTTTTTAATTTAAATTCAATTATCCAACATATAGTACATCGTTTGTTTCAGATGTAGAGTTCAATAATTCATCTTTTCCATATAACACCAGGTGCTCATCACATCACATGCCCTCCTTAATGCCCATCACCCAGTTACCCCAACCTCTCACCCCCTTTCCCTCCAGCAACCCTCAGTTTGTTCCCTAGAGTTAAGATTCTCTCATGGTTTGTGTCCCTCTCTGATGGCTTCCCATTCAGTTTTCCCTCTCTTCCCCTATGATCCTCTGTGCTGTTTCCTATATTCCATATATGAATGAGATCATATGATACTTGTTTTTCTCTGATTGACTTATTTTGCACAGCCTAATACCCTCTAGTTCCATCCACATCGATATAATGGTAGGTATTCATCTTTTCTGATGGCTGAGTAATATTCCATTGTATATATGGACCACATCTTCTTTATCCATTCATCTGTCATTGGACATCTCGGCTCCTTCCACAGTTTGGCTATTGTGGACATTGCTGCTATGAACATTGGGGTGCAGGTGCCCCTTCGGGTCATTACATTTGTATCTTTGGAGTAAATACCAATAGTGTAATTGAAAGGTCATAGGATAGCTCTATTTTTAATTTCCTGAGGAACCTCCATACTGTTTTCCAGCGTGGCTGCACCAGCTTGCATTCCCACCAACAGTGTGGGAGGGTTCCCCTTTCTCCACATCCTCACCAACATCTGTTGTTTCCTGACTTGTTAATTTTAGCCATTCTGACTGGTGTGAGGTGGTATCTCATTGAGGTTTTTATTTGGATTTCCCTGATGCCAAGTGATATGGAGCATTTTTCCATGTGACTGTTTTCCATTTGTATGTCTTCTTTGGAGAAATGTCTGTTCATGTCTTCTGCCCATTTCTTGACTGGATTCTTTGTTTTCTGGGTGTTGAGTTTGATAAGTTCTTTATAGATCTTGGATACTAGCCCTTAATCTGATAGGTCATTTGCAAGTATCTTCTCACATTCTGTCAGTTGTCTTTTGGGTTTGTTGACTGTTTCCTTTGCTGTGCAAAAGCTTTTTATCTTGATGAAGTCCCAGTAGTTCATTTTTGGCCTTGTTTCCCTTGCCTTTGGCGATGTTTCTAGGAAGAAGTTGCTGCGGCTGATGTCGAGGAGGTTGCTGCCTGTGTTCTCCTCAAGGATTTTGATGGATTCCTGTCTCACATTTAGGTCTTTCAACCATTTGGAGTGTCTTTTTGTGTGTGGTGTAAGGAAATGGTCCAGTTTCATTCTTCTGCATGTGGCTGTCCAATTTTCCCAACACTATTTATTGAAGAGACTTGTTTTTTTTTTCCATTGGACATTCTTTCCTGCTTTGTCAAAGATTAGTTGACCATAGAGTGGTGGGTACATTTCTGGGTTCTCTCTTCTGTTCCATTGATCTATGTGTCTCTTTTTGTGCCAGTACCATACTGTCTTGATGATGACAGCTTTGTAATGTAGCTGGAAGTATGGAATTGTGATGCCACCAGCTTTGGTTTTCTTTTTCAGCATTCCTCTGGCGATTTGGGGTCTTTTCTGGTTTCTTTTCTTTTCTTTTTTTTTCTTTTCTTCTTCTTCTTCTTCTTCTTTTTTTTTTTTTTTTTTTATTAAGTTCAATTAGCCAACATATAGTACATCATTAGTTTTTGATGTAGTGCTCAAGGATTCATTATCTTTTCTGGTTTCATACAAATTTTAGGATTATTTGTTCCAGTTCTGTGAAAAAAAATGATGGTATGTTGATAGGGATTGCACTGAATGTGTAGATTGCTCTGGGTAGCATAGACATTTTAACAGTATTTATTTTTCCAATCCGTGAGCATGGAACGTTTTTCCATGTCTTTGTGTTTTTCTCAATTTCTTTCATAACTGTTCTGTAGTTTTTAGAGTCAGATCCTTTACATCTTTGGTTTGATTTATTCCTAGGTATCTCATGGTTTTTGGTGCAGTTGTAAATGAGATCGACTCCTTAATTTCTCTTTCTTCTTTCTCATCTGTAGTGTACAGAAATGCAACTGATTTCTATGCTTTGATTTTATATCCTGCCATGTTGCTGAATTCCTGTATGAGGTCTAGTAATTTTGACTTTTTAAAAATATAATGGGAAGCAATGCTAGCAGAGACTCAAAGATCAGAATGCAGCCTCTGCGGGATGCTTGTATTTTAATTTTGTTTTTTGACCACACCCCTGAATGTTCTTATCTCTCTTTCCATATGGCAACTTAATTGATTCATTAATGATAGCTTTTTAGAAATATAAATCTCAATGGTAACAGTACTGCATTGTATCATTATAGAGGACATTTTGAAGACGTCTGATGTGTTTTTTATTGCAATCCCCATCCCCCCAGGCACAGTCCTCAGGTGTCAGCCCAATGACCACTGCAGAGAGACACTTCCTGACCCATCAAGGTCACGGGGTGACCTTCCCCCCCCCCATTGCATGTGTCCCTTTGTATTTGTTTGTAGGATTTTGATGATTATCCGTCTCTACTCTGGGCGGTGCCACTCTGACACCATTTTCCCCACGTCCATGATGAAGCAGCCTCATCCTGGACCCCCTGCTAACTGGATGGTGGTGTCATGGTGGGCAGACCATCCCTCATCTATAAGGGGGGAGATCCACACCATCTATCTCCCATAGCCGTGAAAGAAGCACTACCAGAAGCTACTGACACACGATAAGCTTCACTTATTTTTTCCTACTACTAGTAGCAGTCATGTTAATAACACGTACTTGCCATCAATTAACCTTTCTGTTTCCAGATAAAGTGGTTTCCATTGAGCCCATGGCATGGAAAAACATGAGCTGCAGGAAAAACTGAAGTCTCCCTGTCAAGATGAGAAGGAAGGACATGAACACCCTTGTTTGTGAAAGAACAGAGCCACAAAGCCCAAGCCATTTCAGAAAAGGACCTTTCAAGACGAGGGAAGTGGGGCACGCCATCGAATTGAGTGCTCGCTGGCTCTCATCTCCTGCTGTCCCGTAGCTGCACTAGATCTTGTCACCAAATTCCCTCGAGCGTATGTTCCTCTAATCCCATGGCTTTTAAAATGGCTTAATGGACGCACACATCACTAACTTTTAAAATCAGAGAGAAAGAATCCAGTGCAACACGGCCTCTGGAAGGCCACAATCCGCAGCCCTGATGGGCTCTATCATGAGCTCGTTGGCCCCCGTGTGGGCGCACCCCCGGCTGATCCCAGCACAGCACCACTCACATGGCCCTGCACACTCTGCGGTGTGTCCACAACAGGTGTCCGGGGAATGGGGAAGAGCTCAGCCACCAGGTCCTCAGACAGGAATGATTTGATTTTTGTTTGGTCAACGGCAGCAATATTGGCCTCTGCACACAGAGACGGCCAGCGGCAGTGTGTTTAGTCCTGGCCCTCGAAACTCCTCGGTGACTCCCTGCCGTTGGGGACGCAACATGCTCTAGCTGTGCAGGAATACTTGGCAGATGCCATTCACCGAGTGACGTGACGTGGCTGTGACCGAGCCCATATGTGGAGGTGGGGACCGCAGAAGGAGGGACAGGCTTGTGTGCCTCCCAGCTGGCATCATGAATATTGTAGCAGGATTGGGAGGCTCACGGTCCGGCGATAGCGCTCATGCTGATGGTGGGGTGGCTCACCTTCCATAGACCTGACGGGGAGAGCACATTAATTGCCCCGCTAAAAGAACAGCTCAGGTTTTAATTATTTCTCAAAAGTTAAAAGCATGTTTGCATGTGTGTTTTATAGTATGGGGGTCATGACTCGTTCTTTACTTTCTATAGGTTTTAGAAGTGCCCATTCAAGGTGGTGCAGGACCATGTGGAGACGCACAGGAAGGCTGAAGTGGTCAGCGGTGGGCAGAGCCCTGGCCCTCTAAGCCAGGGCATGAGTGGCTCCCAGGATGCGGCAGACAGGTGAAGCCGTGGTGACACCCCAATGCTTTATGGGTCCCTCTCCGCTCTGGAGGTCTGTACGCCTTCGCACAAAATTGTGCCTTTGTGTTTTTCAGCATGCCCCTTTGGCCTTTGATCCTGGGGGAGAGGTGGTCACAGCTCCTGAGTTACAGACAAAGCTCTGCTCTGCGTCCATCACCTACATGGTCAAGGCTCTGGGCATGGTCACCTCCTACAGCACTCATTCCACACTCCCGTCTGTAGGCATGCCCATGGAAAAAATACATATTTTCTTTGCTAATTATACCTTGTTTTGTCCCTTTCTGAGGCATTTGTGAGGGTTAGGGTATTTTCAGAATAAAGGTGTCTGTTTATTATAAGAGAGAATCTCTGTGCACCTCTCAAGAACACCGTGGCCTCGTGTTACCTGTTTCTACAGATGCACAGATATAACACCTGGGAGTGCTTATTGGTGGCGATGAAATCACACCACAGCTATTTGCAGCTGGTCCAACCTGCCATTGTGGCAAGCTCCTGGGAATGGATTCCCTTCTGAGTCTCCCCAGCATGTTATATTTTAGGGGATCGGCCACTTGCTGTCATATTTCAAAGGAACCTGAAGAACCTATATGTCAGCATCACTCTGGCCTCCTCACAAAGGGAGCAAAACACAGGAAAGAAATCATCCATCGGTCCCCAGTCCCTGCCTCTAGCAGCCGGAATGACGTGAACAGAACGACATTCCTGGGGCAGAGAGTGCACGTGGTCAGGACCACAGCATCCCGCCCCTGACCCCAGGCCAGACACCTGCTGTCCTCCACCTCGGCTCCTCACCTGCTGGGAGGGGATATTTGTGACTATAAAGACATCGCTGCTGGTTTTTAGGAGTCTGTGAACATGCGTGGGCTAGTACCTGTCAAGTCACTGTTAAGCGTTAGCTACTGGCTGTGGAGGGTCCCAGAGAATTACTGAAAAGTCAGAAATAAAGGGAACAATATGT
The DNA here is from genome assembly GCF_011800145.1 of Mirounga leonina. Taxonomy (NCBI): domain Eukaryota; kingdom Metazoa; phylum Chordata; class Mammalia; order Carnivora; family Phocidae; genus Mirounga; species Mirounga leonina. Next base: position 2,578,101 of record NW_023270865.1, on the reverse strand, counting down.
AACAATATATAATAAACCCTGGTTTATCGGTCTTGAAAGAAAAATCAATTGAAAGAGGAGAAGAAAGGTCCAGAGTGACAAGAACAAGGAGCTAGTGTCTTTCCAACTGTGGGGTCCACCCGGTCTCAGATCTGCATGGGAACCAGCGATATTTCGGAGAATGTTCCGCCAGTCCTGCCCTGACAGCTCATGGACTTCACTCGAATATCCCTGGTCACTTCAAAATCAATTTTGGTGAAACAAAAATGTTATGCAAGGCCTCTGTAAATACACACATAGAAGCACCAACAAAACAGGATTATTACGAATGGTCATGAACTCATGACGAGGGTGTGAACTGTGTTAATGGCTAGATTTTTATAATCAAATCATTCAGTAGAGGCTATGAAGTGGAAGAAGAATATAAACTTGTTATATTCTCGCATATAAAATACAAAAAGGGGTCAGCTGTTCAATGAACACACTATGAACCTCCAAAGTGGGACGTTCCTGAGTCATCACAACTGGAGGAAAGCCGTGTTATTTGTCAGAGGAACGCACGGCGGGTCCCACAGCCTGTGGTCAAAGCCGACACTGGAGTCTCTAACCAGGACGCATCTCTAAGACGTCTCCAGTTGTATCCTATTTTTAATAACGCAGAAGGGAGTCCTCCAGAAACAAAAATGAAAACCAAGTAGGAAACATGGTGAGGAGGGGCACGGGCCCCCCGGGGGCTTGTGCCCAGGAAGCCGGAAGGACGGCCTTCGGCAAGGGGCTTGTCAGTTCTTCTCCAACAACAGCAACCAAAACACATCCTTTAGAGCGAGCTCCGTTTGTCGTTTCAAAGCACTGTTAGCGAACATTCTGTCTGTATGCATTTCTCCACCAGTTTAAAATACTAAATGCTCTCTAAACGTGAAGCATGAGTACCAACAATTTTCTTGGGAGAATGACGTATTTTACTAACAGAACTCTGCAGTTGTTTGTGCGTGTCCAGACCCAAAGAAACCGTGGTGGTTTTCGCCCACAGTGACTATTTAGAAGATTTGCCCTCCTGACAGAGGCCAGGCCTGGAGGCCCATCTGTGTGACCACAGGCGCAGCGTGGGCCTGAAAAGGACCCCGGGCACCTGTTTCTTTTGGCGAGGCACACTGCACGGCGCTCCTGCCCCGCATTCCACTGAAGTTATTAGTCAAAGTAATCGTTTATTTTCTTCACCAGAAAAATAAACCTTGATGCACTCAGAACAATGTTTCCCTGAGCTGCATGCAGGCTTTGTTTGACTTACGGAGAGCTCTTATTGAGAAAAATTATTCAGTAATGGATTAGGAGTCTGTGACAACTTGTCCTGCACGACATTAATTTGCCAGAATTCTATGGCACTGCCACTGAAAGGGACCACCAAGGGTTATCTCAGGACGACAGGGCCGGAGGGGACGCGCCCGCCCAGAGGAGCGCCGGGGTCCAGGCGGCCTGCTCTGGCCCGCAGCCAGCCCCAGCGCAGTGAGGGCCACCTTCCGTGGGGAAGGGGGGCTGCCTGCCGGAAACGGGACACTTGATCGATTTGCTCGGGTCACGCGTAAGCAGGACTAACGCGTACACAGGCGTATCCGTACGGGCCCAAACTGAGGGCTAAGTCCGGGCAGTGACATGGGCCTGTTGGTGGTTAGCATTCACAGATTTCCAGTGCACTGTTCATTCTTAAACAAAATGTTCCTAAATCTAAGTTTAATTCAGGACTCGCATCACTGTTGTTCTCAATGTAGGCAGTATTTTAGATGTTGAGGATTAGGCTTCAACTCTCTGTAATATTGCCTGTCTTCCAACATAATCTTGAAAAATCTAACAAGGCAGTTCTTCTAGGAAATAAATTTCACCCAACTTTCTTGCATGTCTGGTCATGTCATATACCTCTCCCTCACTCCCAGCCCTGCTCCTCCTTTGTCACCGGCCCCAGGTGACAATTCCCTCTCCCTGCCCTTCTCAAGACTGAGCTCTCCGGGGATAAGATTCCCATCCAGATCTGCTCCCAAATTCGGACAATCACTGCCTTCTCCCGCGAGGTGGCCCAGACCCCAGCCCTTTGTCCAGGCCCAGCCCCGTTTTCCCCAAGGACAAGTTGGCAGTCCTGTCACCCAGAGATCTTGAGGGAGCCACTGGCCTCAGCTTGGTCTCACCAGGAAGAGAAGGCATTGCGCTCAGACACCAGTGTGTTTCCCTTTGGCAGGACTGAATTCTGGCCCTTCTTCTTCATCCAGGACACAGCTGCTCACATCCGTCCAACAAGGACCCTGGCAAAGGGACTTGCTTCCTGCTTGTCCCTCCGACGGCCCAGATTGCGACGAGGAACCCAGGAGAAGGCACAGCATCCCAGGTCTTCATGTCACTCCCAACGGCCCAGGGGCTGGTCCTTCAACATCAGCACCCACACACTGTCCTGGGCCAGACACAAACTCCAGAACCAGGTTGCAGTGACAGACCCAGGTAGTCCAGAGCCCCTGAGAGTGACAGGACACGCAGGCCGCCGCTAAGATGGGCCTGGATCTCCAGGGTCACCCGCCAGCCCTGTAGACCTATTCTTTGTAGGATCCAAACCAACGGAAACAGAATGTGCCGACAGTGCTTAATCCCTGTGGACTCTCTACATGACAGATGCCATGGGGTTCCTGGCAATATAGCCGTTTATACTTAAAAATGTCCTCAAGATTATCCATCTTCAAAGTTAAAATATGCGTGTATGTGAATTAAATCCATTCCATTAGATCCCATTCATTATAAAATAAAATTATGAGCGTGCGTTGGAATGGGTAACGGATTTCAAGCTTTCAGGGGGAGTTAGGGCAAAGTTGTGGTTCTGCCCAAACCGCAGAACCAGAAGAGCTCTTGAACTTCTCCTGGTTTGGAGAACTAATGCCTTCCCCTGCCAAACCTCGCTGACTGCACACCTCTTGCCACTGACCGGTCTTCATTCCCCGGCTCAACCCAGGGGCCGAGCACGCAGCTGACGCCATCGGCCCAGGCAGGACTGATCCAGGGTCTTGTGGGGGAAGGGCTGCCCCCTGCCCAGAGCCTCTGCCTGGGCTCCTGCGAGCGGGGCTCCAGGCAGCAGGGGGCCCGGAGAGCACACTGCCCTGTGCGCCTCCACCTGGCGCCCTCTGAGCCCCGGGAGACGGGAGACGGGAGCCTTCGCCTCCAGCCCACGTGAAGCTCAGCGCTGGCCGGGCCCTTACCCGGGGCTGGCCCACATCGAGCTGTGAGCCTGTCCCGAGCCGTCTTGGGGGCTGCAGCCCCAGACCCAGCGGAGACCCGGGCTAGGGCCCCTTGACACGGGGTGGCCGCCCTCTCCTATCTCCCCCTCTCTGTCACAGAGCTGAAGGCTTAAGTGCTTTTGTGTTTAGTCATTCATAAATAGTCTGGGCTATAGCATTTCTAAACACAATGGCAAGTGTTTAGCTTTTCCCAGAGTGACGCGGGGCCCTGGGACTGCCGGGCGCAGGGCAGCCACCGTGGAGGCCGTGGTGCCATGCAGGGCCTCTGTTGCCAGCCAGGACCCCACGTTCATCTGCTCCAGGCCCCGTTTCAGAGCCGGCCGTGGGCTCTGCGTCCCAGCGGGGGGACCTGCTCGCAGGGCCGGCAGCACGGGGCGCTTTGCTGTCCCCTTGCCGCCCTCGCGACACAGCCTTGCTGCTCCCGCCCTTGCCCAGCGGCCCCTCCAGCCGCCAGTCGCCCCCCCAGAGTGTCGCCAACCCAGACAAGATTTCATTTTTTTTCAAAGATTTTATTTATTTATTTGACAGAGAGGGGGTGGGGAGAGAGCATGAGCCAGGAGGAGAGGCAGAGGGAGGGGGGAAGCAGACCCCTTGCTGAGCAGGGACCCTGACATGGGGCTCGATCCAGGAACCCTGGGATCGTGACCTGAGCCGAAAGCAGCCGCTTAACGACTGAGCCACCCAGGCGCCCCTCCAGACTAGACTTCAATCAAACGTGGCAGAATCACAAGAAAGACAAAGGAATGACGTTGGGCTCTGTAGGCCTATCTGAAATACACTTTCCTCCCGATTTATAAAAAATGATTCAAGATGTATCCAAGGAATTGTTCTATTTAGGTAAATAAGGGAGGCCGTGCTGCATTGAGAAAACAGTGTGTGGGGGGAACCTTGTCGAGAGTGTGCGGAGCACTTCTTTACATTAAAACTAAGCATCTTTTTTATGTTGTGATAATTGCTGCATTTACTTCATTTAAATAAAGAAAAATATCACACTGTGATGGAACTTAAACTGTGGGGAGACTTTCATCTTTGAACAATTACATGGTATTTTAACATATTAAGATGTAATTAGCAGGGTGGAATATTTCCAGAGCGTTGGCTTCTAATATTTTCTGAATAATTTCTTTAAAATGTTTTTTTTTTCCTTGTTACTCTTTCCTGTTGCTTCTATAATTATTTTAATTATCACTTCCAGTGGGTGTTTCGTAGCCCAGGCTGGACGCAGGCTTCCACCAGGACAGGTCGCTGGCTGAGGGAAGTGCCGCCACCCTCTTGCCTGTGTCCCCACTGAGAGGGACGCTTTGTGACATGGGCCTTCAACAGCCCCGTCTCTGGTCATTATCCGAGTGCCTAGTTGTATTCGAAGGATAACACACGAAGGGGAAAAGAAAAGGTTTTAATTTCAAAACAAATTTTACAATGTGCATTTATCTCATGAAGGGTGGAGGGGGTTGGAAATCCCTGAGTACATCGTGAAGGGTCGATTAAGAAGAAACTTCAGTCTTCAGAACTTTTAGCCTCGAGGGAAACTCCTCTTCTTGCCAGTGTTTGGGTGTTTGTTGTCAGGAGTGAGTTCTACAGCTGAAACGGCAGCTACTGAGGTTCAGGCCCCACGTATGGCCGCTGTTCTGAGGCGAATCCTGCAGCGGAGAGTGGGGAGGCCGTGGCGTGGGGCCGGGGACGCCGCAGGAAGCCTCTCCTCCTCCGAGGCTTTGTGCACCAGTTTAGATGCGTGTTGTTGTTCTTGCCCTGATTTGGCTGAGACACCGAAATCTACTGAGTTCATGCTTTGTACCAAAAATAAATAAATATGCCAGTGAGTGTCTAATTAGCTCAGATATGTTCTCCAAATCCTGGGGGAGGGGAGGCCCTTCCTGTGGGGTGTGGGCATCTTTGTACGCACATGTGGGGTGCAGGTGCAGCCAGCCTCCATGCTGACGGTTCCTTCCCGTGAGAAAACAAAACTCAAACATTACGTCCAGTCTTTGCCATAAAGATGCAGGACCAGCCCTCACCGTTCTGAGCTGGAGCTCTGAGACGTGTTTTCGGGATCTAGGAAGCCAAGAACAAAGGAAGTGCTAGAGATTTTTAGACCCTCTGATGCATGAGGGGCTGACGCTGGGCTCAAGATGGATATTCATCCTTCCCTGTTCCTCTCCCGGGGCTCTCACATCCCAACGTGGAGTGAATCGAATAGTCCATAAACTTGGATCTTTGAGAAAATAGAATATTCAATAATTCTGAATAAAATCACTGAATTTTCAACAAATTACTACCTTCATACTCAAACAAGATCAGTGTTTTCCCCTGCCTCTTTTAATTTACACCAAATATCTCTTTCCCTTAAGTCTGAACATCTCCCGTCTGGACAACGGGCACATTGCGTGGCTCTCAGGTTGCGTACAGGTGCATTTTGAATTAGACTGTTGGGTTTTCCTACAAGTTCTTCTGGTAAACATTGTCCAAGTCGGGCAGTCTACCTGAAGTGTCACTGAGGTGTTCTGAGAGTCTTTCTCCCAGAAGAGTCAAGACGGCCTGCAGAGCTAGCGTTCCCGACACGTGCTATGTCCGGGCGTGGGCTAACGTTCCCTCTACACCATCCGCTTTGTCTTTACAGCAACACCGTATGGCAGAGACCACCTGACCCCACTTTAGAGGTGAGAAGCATTAGGCTCTCACAGCTTCACAGACCTGCCTAAAGTGACAAAGCTAAATGTCGACGCTGGATTTTGTGCATCACTTGCCCCTCAGTCTTCCCCATGAGTTATCCACAAGGCCCCTGGCTGGTGAAGAGCCGTGCCTTCCTGTGTGAGGATGCACAGGGCAGGCTGAGTCTGAAGCAGAAAACAACAGGATAGACTGGCTAAGCTGGGTATCTCATGGCGCGGGGATAGGAACGGGCCGCGGGGTTAAGTCTTGAACCAATCCAGTGGGCCGACCAGTGTAAGTGCAGATCACGGTCTGATTTTCCTTCTCAAAATTCAATAGAAGGAGAAAATAAATAAACATGGATAAATAAATCCAAAAAAAAAAAAGAAGTAGTCTGGGGGAAAAGTAATAAAAAGATCCCAACACCACTGGGCACTTTTCCAATAATTTCCAAATCCTGATAAAGGTTTTCCATTCATACCCCGCTTACCAATTTGGCCATGCTCATAAGTGAAAGCGCATGATAACCTAACTTTTATTTTTGTCTCAGAAGAGTATAGCATTATCCAGCTCTATTCAAGAAGTTCACTAGTTGGCAACCATTTAATAAGACCTATGTGGTGATAACACAGAGACAAAATCATACTCCACGTTCTATAATAAGCAATATCAAAAATATAGTTAGATATGCGACTATTTTTTTCAACATCTTCTTACCTATTCACATACTTGGAAGTATTTAAATATTTGGCTAAATTGACAAATTCTATGCATGCTTAGATAAAACTGAAACTGTTATTAAATAATTTGAGAGATTGCAGCAACTCTTAGAGTTGACAGGTTAAGAAAAATGACTTTGATTTATTTTGATTCTATTCTTCATCTACTCTTCCTCATCTTTTATATTCCTACTAGGTTAATCCTCCTAAACCTCTCCCCTTCATGGCACTCCCTCTCGCAAACCCTCCATCCCGCTCTTTGCCCCAACCCCACTGATACAATGAAAACCCCATAAAGCAGCTCACATGCCCTTTCTTGCCCTGGCTTGGAATCACATGGAGGGTCCATTTTTCAGTTCTGCCAGATTGCGATGTGGGATGTCGCTTTCGTCTGCTAACCACGCTGAGCCTCCGTTTTCTCACAAATCCAGTAGGATAATATTTACCTTGGCTAGGTTTCAGCATGTTGAGAGAATGCAGCAGGACGCAGTGGACTCCGTTCGACAGTCATCGGGAGCCCCCCTCCTGCTGTCCCAGGCAGGAAGGCTCCAGCAGGAACGAACGTGACCAATTCCGGCGTTGGTGGGGCTCACGTGTTGGCGTGCAAGACCGACCACAAGGTGCATCGGTGTCCGGGGGCCACCAGAGGTGGGGGGTGGATCTCAAGGTAGGTGGCAAGGACACTCGGTCTCTGACAGGTGATGTTTGAGCCGAGAACGGGTGACGTGAGGGCACATGCCCTGCCCGTATTTGGGGGAAGAACGTTGCTGGCAGAGAATGCCAGTGCCAGTCTCCTAATAAGGCCTATTGTATCATTAAACAGGAAGACCATTATGAATTATTTCAGTGATTTTAATACAACTGTATTGTCCCAGAGGTTTGTATATAACTGGTGATTTATTGAGGAAAATTTACTAGAAGTAGAACTTAGGAGAAAAGTGCAAGAATTCCTTTGAGGTTTTTCATTAACATCACCAACATCCTCAATTAATTTTTCCTTAATTTGCCTCATCGAGTGCCCGTGTGTAAGAATTTACGTTTCCCAATATCTTAGCTATAAAAACTGTAAATGATTCCCAATGTGATAGGTGACTTGTGGTAATCCTTATTACTTACATTTGCTTTTTTTTTTTTTTTTTTTGGTTTACTGGTATGATTAAATCATTCACGTATATGTATTGCTCTTGCTATGTCCTCTTTTATAAATACAATACAATACAGTTTTTTTATTCTTATGCTTTTTTATTGTTTTATGAGTTTTTATACATAAAGACTTCCAAACTCCATTTGTATTATTTTTTGATTTGTAGTGTGTCTTTTAATTTTCATGGTATGTTAGACAAAAATTTTACATTTCTATGATGTTAAACCTCAGTAACTCCCTTTGTGGTGTATTATTCGATTTAGTGTTTAGAACAGCTTTCCTGCCCCCTCCCCCGCTCAAGGTTTCAGCTGACATTGAACTCTAATCCACCTGTAACATCTATTGCCGAACTTCAAGAAGAAGATACCTAATTGCTACTGCTGTTTTTGCTGTTTTATGGCCCATTCGTCTACCCACACCTTCTATCAGCTAGTTTTCTCCTTCCTCATTCCCACACTTTCAAATGCATGGACATGAATACATCTGTCAAAACTCGCTTTTTTATAGACGGAAGACGCTAAGATTTAGAGAACGTGGACGGTTCCGAGCCTGGAGTCTGGAGCTCATGCTGCTGGGCTGTGCCATAGCTCTAGTCCTCGTGGGAGTTCCCGCCTGAGGTCTGGTCACTATGGAGATGCGTCCCGGGGTCAGGGAGACAGCGGGGCCTCCCCAGAGTGCGCCTGCAGGTGCAGCCTCACCCCACAGGCCACTTTTGTGGAGAGTGGGGAGGATGGCCACAGAACTCTTGAGTCTGGAGGTGCTGCCGATAAATGAGCAGCAGGGCACTTTCCCCATTGCTGGTTCTGAAGCCTGGAGGTGCCCCCAGCACCTCTGAAACCAAAGACCTCCCACACAAGGAGGCTTGCAGATCTGACAGCATTTCTTCCAGTGTTCAGTGGCTTGACAAGAGGGGGAGGACACATTTTATTTAAAATTGGCTGGAAAATAAGATCATGGGGCATGCCCTTATTCTGGGGTTTTATTTTGACATTTTCATATTCTAATAAAAGTGTTTTCTGAATGTGTATTTAAATATACCAAAGGAGATGGCATTTGTTTAGCAACTTATGTGGGATCTTCCAAATTATAGGATTCAAAGGAATGGTGGTTCTTCTCCTTGTTCCTCTTTTTTCTCTTCTTTCTCTTCCTCCTCCTCCTCTTTGTCTTGTTCTTCTTGTTCTTGTTCTTCTTGTTCTTTTTCTTCTTGTTCTTGTTTTTCTTCTTCTTGTTCTTCTTCTTCTCCCTCTTCTTGTTCTTGTTCTTCTTCTTCTTTTTACTTAAAAGTAAGCTTCTTTTCAGATTTGTTGGAAAATTAATGTTAATTCAATATAACTAAGCAAATAATAATGAAAAGCTCACATCATGCTTCAAAGTTTCTTATAATAAAGTATTACCAGAGCAAACCTACTTAAAATAAATATTAATTTACATATGTTGCATGTACTTTCATGTAACATGTTATATCTTTGATATTCAAAATCATATGCAAAGTTAATATAATTCTCATGTAAGAAGATAACTTTTAAAATAAACATTTTTATACATAAATACTAGATAGATGTTAATAGAGAAAAATGAATCTATTCTCTTTTTAAAAAAATATTTTACTTATTTACTTGTCAGAGAGAGACAGAGCAGGGAGAAGGAGCAGAGGGAGAGGGAGAAGCAGGCTTCCCGCCAAGCAGGGAGCCCAATGCAGGACGCAATCCCAGGACCCCGGGATCATGACCTGAGCCAAAGGCAGATGCTTAACTGACTGAGCCACCCAGGCACCCCAGGAATCCATTCTCTTAAAGTATATATCTTGGCAATCACCATAAAATCATTTAAAAATACAACCAAGTTTGATGTTTTGTCTGTCATGAAACAGTTTGCAAATGACCATAACTTTTCTGAAATTAAAGTGATCGGATGCTCTTATTTGAGAAACATCATCTCTGATGCAGTCACTCAATGGAATATCTACATTATGAAGTCTATGTGTTGGTTTGTTTGGTTTTTTTTTTTACAATTATCTTTTTCTTCCTTGAAAGAGAAATTTGAAAATAATTTAAGCAGTATGATTAAAAGTCACCACATCTACCATGTCAGCGGCTCCATGGGCTCCATGAGGATCACCTACTGGACCCACTCCCCCTTCTCCACCCTCATCTTGTGGGGCTGGCTTGCTGACCTCCTCTTCCGTAGAGCCATCCCTGCGAGTCTGTCCCTGCTGTTTCTTCTCTTGCCTTGCCTCACGTTCCTGGAGGCGTTAAGGGCTGGCTGGAAGCAAAGGGTCCTGTCTAACTTTCAGCTGTCAGCTCCCTGAGGTCAACCCTGAAGCCCACTCCCCTGTAGCCCCTGGAGGCCCAGCTACTGTCCCAGGTTCCTTTCCTCAGATGTGGGAACTTCAGGGATGTTTCTGAGGCCATGCCCAGCTCCCAGTCTCACCATCTCTGCAGGGGATGGTCCCTAGTCCTCAGTCCCCTCTGTGATAGTGCCCAGCAGGGAGGAGTCTCCATGAATGTGGGGGCAGTGGTAGGTGGATGAGTGAGGCCTGCCCTCTCTCAGACTCCTCCAAGACACTAGGTCTCATTCTCCCTGTTTTTTTCCTTCAGGGGCCCCTGCATATTGTCCAGGATGAGTCTGAGCTTCTGGACACAAACTGCCCATTCTCAGATTTCCCTGGAGTTGAAAAAGCATGGGTCTACTCTCCACTCTTATGGGTAATGGGTAAATAGAAGATACAGTAATAAAAATATGGTAATATTTCAAAATAGTGTTCACCCATTACACTGTGCACCTTCTCTCATTAGGGAAATACACAAAGGCAAATGGAGCCCAGTCTAATTGCAGAACACCAGCTTCCATGAAGCCTTCTCTCTGGAAAAGGTCATTGAGGAAGTAAACACATCTGAAATGTCAGAGAAGATGTAACACATGATGGATTTAGTAGCAATTCCGTGTTGGTATTTTCCAATTTCTTTCTCTGAGTCCTCACCTGTTTGAAACAATGACTAAAAGGGCTTTGCCCACAGACAAAGGAAATGACACCGAAAGGAAGTTGTATATCTCAAGTGCACGTTCTTAGTACATCTGTCTTGGATGACTCCTGATCTGAGAATTAAAGCTCCCCCTACAAGAAGCAGTGTGTGGAACCTCTGGGACATGGACGGCAGAACCCACGCAGTTAAGAAATGTGATATCAAAAAAAAAAAAAAAAAAGAAGAAGAAGAAGAAGAAGAAGAAATGTGATATCTGGGGGCACCTGGGTGGCTCAGTTGTTAAGCGTCTGCCTTCAGCTCAGGTCATGATCCCAGGGTCCTGGGATCGAGTCCCACATCGGGCTCCCTGCTCAGCGGGGAGCCTGCTTCTCCCTCTCTCACTCCCCCTGCTTGTGTTCCTGCTCTCACTATGTCTCTCTCTGTCAAATAAATAAATAAGACCTTAAAAAAAAAAAAAAAAAGAAAAAGAAATGTGATATCAGAATGTCCATTCATGTCCAAGGAGACCAGTGTTCTTTTGCCCAGGTGACGGTAAAGGACAACAGATAGTAAAGTAAAGCCACTCTAATGGTGTTTTCATCCCTGAGTCAGTGGTAGGAGTCTGCGTGGGGAACATGACATTGGCCCCAGTTGCTGAGTCTTCAAGGGCATTATTGTTTAGAGATGTGGCCAGGATAGATGTTGCCTTGTGTCACCAGAAGCATCATGGATAGATAACCAGGGGCAGTGCATCTGCTGTAAATCACCAGAAGTCACCCCATATCCTGAATCATGGGGCAGAAATGTCTCATGTCTGGTCTCCTTTCTTACAACTGATAAATTAGGCTCAGATGTCCAGTAGGGTTTGCATTGCAAATGCTCTCGAGTTGTTTCTTCTTCATCTTCAAACTCCCCTGCTCCGGAGGGGTTTTTCTCTTCCGTATTTGCTTATCCTGATGTTTCCCTTTGCATAAACAGCAATCCCATAATCCTGTGGATCAAAGAGCGCTGGGTTTATTGACTGACTTCCTGGTGTCAGAGGTTAGGATGCACTGTCAGACACAGGGGATATTAGGAAATAAAAAGGGTTACTAATATGAAAGCAGAGGATAAAATGCAGGCACCAAAAGGGATCTTTAATGCTCTAATAATCAGCCACAGTAGATTTCATATGCAGCTCCGGCAGCCACTCCAGTAACCTGGATAAGGAAACAAATCGTCCCCAGCTCTGTGGATCAGATCAGGGAGATGCTGCCTTCTGCACCTGCAGCCCCAGAGGTAGCAGAGGGGGGCAGGAGCACGGGCCCTCCATGGGCCACTTCACAAATGAAGACTGGAAGACGGACAGGCGAGGTGACTCGCCCAGCTCGTGCTGCATATGGATTGACTTGATGCACTTTCTGTGTGTCTGAGGAAAAATGACAGCTTATCTAACGCTAAGCCTGCACAGTAGCAGAGCAGTGAAGTTGTTTCACAACATGGCGGAGGAAACCGGAATGCCCATCTTTGCCTATGATGCTGGCATTTTTAATTAACCTAATTGGACCAAATTGGTTGCTGCTCGGAAATTGTTGACTACAAGGCTTGGAAATGTTCAGCCCAGGGGGTCGCAGGTGGCACCAACCATGGACCCATTTCCAAACCCTTGAACATACCTAACACAGGCAAAGATCAGTTTGCGATTTTGTGTCTGGCCATCAAAGCACCTTGCCCAGGTCCCACTGCCTGTATACAAATGACTAAGTAACATCTGTTCAGGGTGCAGGTGTGTATCCAAGGCTGTGTGTGTAAATGTGTACACGTGTTTGTGTGTGTGATGAGGGAGTGGGGCTGGGAGGTACCCAGTAGTATTTAGTGCTCAGTACCTCATTCATGCACTCAGTAGGAGCACCTGCTAATGGTCAATCAAGAGCAAGGTATTCCCTTGGAGTAAGGAGGTTTCCTGGGTTTTCACTGCTCCAGACTTCCTGACATAAGTATCACACGCTCTCTGGGGGTCTACCATGTGTGAGCCACGCGGAGGGCTCCTGTCCTGCAGCTGGCCACCAAGCAGTATTCCCCTGGAGATCTAGCCATGAGCGACCTCCTACGTGATGGTGTGCATTTCTTCAGGTGATGGTGCTTCTTCGTCCGAGACCTCAACCATCATTGTAATTTGTGTCCTATAGGATCTTCTCCACTAAGCCACTGCGTCCCCAGTGCAGAGCCCATCTTCCCTTGTCTCACCCCTAGGGCCCTGGGGCCTACTCTTGCAAACACTCAACCCAGGCCAGTCCTTACATTACCTGGAACTTGCCTCTTTAGTCCGTGAATCACGGGTCAGGACACCAGTGTTTGCCATTGTCCCATCAAGTCTTGAGGTTGGCCCTGGCATGTCACAGATGCTCAATGCTGCCATGGAAAAGCTTCTTCCCTCCCTCCTCCCCTCTTTCCTTTTTCATCAACTCTGAAGAATTTGCAAAGTAACCTCTTACCCCAGAATTAATTCCAACTCATTGACAGGTTTGATTTGACCCACAAGAGTGGTTTCTTACAAGCATGTTTAGATTAGTTGTCAAGACTGTTTAAGTGAGATAATCTATATATGAAAACCTAAATGCCTACCTTCTTTTAACAAACCACACAGTCTGGCCATGTTGGGGCTGCTATCTGTGTGGGTTGAGCCGGCCTCTTTTAAATGTGGTCAGTATACTCCATGTGGTCGTGGCACCACTCACCCCCATTGGTCCTCTGATGGCCCCTGGCCACTAAGGCACCTGTGTTTGTCACCTTAAGTAGATGAATGACAGTGACTATTGTTAATGATGCCTTGTATCCACAGGACCTCATCCAGGGCCTGATACAGAGAAGACAGCCATTTAACAGTTTTTAGAAGGATAAACGAGTTAATGAACTAGTGCACAGACTCTGGGCCTTATGGCAACATAAAAAACAGGCTAAAATTAAAAATGTTTTATTTTGCTAAAAATAGTGATTTTGATAACAACTGCATTATGGTATAGCCTGCTGAACTACTTAGAAAGCATTCAATATAAAGTTAATTTAAAAATATTTGAAGTAAACAGAGATGCAAAATCACCGTTTGTTCCTCTGTTTCTCTTTCCTGTAACATCCCTTGTGGTTGATGTGAACATCTGAGCTCCAGCATCCATTATACAATCCTGGGTAATGCAAATGATCATGAGTTAGTGTGTCATTCATGATAGAACCACACAAACGTGGGTGAATGGTGGGTGCCAAGCGGGAAGGTCACTAATGAAAGACTCTGCTTCCGTTCCTAAAGGCATGTTTCCTACAACTGGTTAAATCAGAAGAGCCTGTAAAACCTCATACTATCCTGCTTGCCCATGTCTGTGGCTGCTGAAATGGTGTAAAAATGGGCCATCTCCTGCATTCTGAACATTTCCTTGCATCCCAGATCTGTAGCTTTCCCAGATTATCAGCACACTATCTCTAGATACTGTAGAAGTGGGACCTAGAATGGACATCTTGGTTATTAGGAAACTGAAGCACTACCTTCAGTGGACATTTGGTGGGTTCCTGCTGCCAAGTGTGAGCACAGCACTGGGCCTGGGCTCCAAGGGTACAGAGATCTCGGCCCCCACTCTCAGAAAGGAAGGGTGTTGGGTTTGCTTATCCTTGTAGACCCAGGTCCTAATCCATGATGTATTCCTACTTAATGCTAACTAAACACTGATTAGTTAAACTTGAAAATGAAGGGTGGGAGGGGGGTTCATTGTTTTTACAAACACAAGCAACTTTGGGCCTCTGGCTATTATGAGTGACAAATAAATCTACATCCTGAGTCAGAAAGCACAGGTGTGTCAAAAAAAAAAAAAAAAAAGAGAAGAAGAAGAAGAAGAAGAAGATAGCAGGAGGGGAAGGATGAAGGGGGGGAAATCGGAGGGGGAGACATACCATGAGAGACAATGGACTCTGAAAAACAAACTGAGGGTTCTAGAGGGGAGGGGGGTGGGGGGATGGGTTAGCCTGGTGATGGGTATTGAGGAGGGCACGTTCTGCATGGAGCACTGGGTGTTATACACAAACAATGAATCATGGAACACTTCATCTAAAACTAATGATGTAATGTATGGGGATTAGCATAACAATAAAAAGGGGGAAAAAAAGAAAACACAGATGTGTCTTCCAAAGTTGACCAATTTTGATTCCAAGGTCGACCCCGTGGTCTTATTCCTTCACTAGGTAACCCACAGTCAAGGGATGGGTGTGCTGTTTTTCTGTTGCTTGAAAACAATGAGCCAAGTTCTAAATCAAGGTGACCCCATGGCTACTAGAAGTCAAGATGCAGATTCTCAAGGAAATGTGCCGACTTCCTGCAAACTCCAAGCATGAGTGAGATGACTCATTCATCTTAGCAGAAACCCTTGGGGAAGAGATTCACCCTCCCTGCCTTGCTATGACAATAGTGCTCTTTATAATACAGTGGTCCTGGGAAAACAGGCCCCAGAGAGCTTCTACTTAGAAGCAAGAACTTGAGGGACAAGAAAGTAATGTCATTCCAGGAGGAGATTCAGAGGAGGGCTATGGAACCACCCAAGGTCTGATGTTGGGGAGGCCCCCAAGAAAATGAAGAATAAAATGAAGCCAGCAAGGGGAGGATGTCTATCCTGATTGGCGGACAAGGCAGAGAGAGTCCATCCCCCACTCCCACATGCTAAGGTCCTCAAGGCCATGTCTCTCATCCAGGTGTGTGTGAGTGAACCTTCACTCACACACACACATACAGTTATTGCAGTTTTACTGAAACAAGACATCGTTCCTTGATGAGAAGATCTTCCCACAACCTGGGTCTGGGAACTCACATGCAGAAGGTGCTGACTGAGGGCTTGTTTGAGTCAAGAAGAGCATGGGTGACCAGGGTCCCTGGCACCCCGAGATGTCTAGCCAAGGAGTTAAAGTTCCATCCAAAGCTGGCCTGCTCTGTGGCGGACCCACTGGGTTCTCCCATCCCGTGTGCACTGCCTGCCTGTAAAGAAAGCACTGACACCCCTCCTCCCCCACTGAGTGGTCACACACGTCGGTCTCCGTTCACTGAACAGGATCACCGTGTGACACACCACACCGTGAAAGTGTCCCCGATGGGAAAGGAGCTGCCATGAGCAGATATCGGAGCAGTTCTTCACCTTTATCACTCATACCTATTACACAATACAGAGAAAAATAACTTTCCATCAAAACATGTTTTTTTCTTACCATTTTAACACTGATGGGCTCCATCAGCTCTCAGATACAATACAAGTAAATACTACCATAATTAATCCTGAAATTTTATGTTTAATTAAATGCAAAAAGAGGCTTGGTCCCTGCATGTCTTCCTTCTGTGATAGTTTCTGGTGCTAATATGTGTAGACTCCCCAAGAGCAGTGAAATCTGCTATGTTTGCTCTTGATGTTATTGCTGAGGGGCAAGAAAGGAATTTTAGTTTTTTAAAATCCACCATTTATGACAATTAATTGGTGTTACAGACTGAATGTTTGAGTCTCCCCCAAAACTAGCTGGTTGAAATCCTAACCCCCAATGCGAAGGTATTTGGAGATGGGGGCCCTCAAGATGTGATCAGATCATGAGGGGGGGGGCCCTCATGAATGGGATCAGGGCGCTGATAAGAGAGCCCAGAAAGCCCCCTCCACCCGCCTGCCATGTGCATGCACAGCAAGAACACAATCATCTACGAACCAGGAAGGAGCCCTCAGCAGACACATCCTCTGCCAGAGCCATGATCTTGGATTTCCAGCCTCAGAAGTGTGAAAATTAAGCCTCTGTTGTTTAAGCCCAGCGTCTGTGGTATTTCTGTTCCAGCACCCAGGCAGGCTACAGTAGAAGCACGCGTTGCAGAGAGCTGATGCCACGTGAGGGGCTGTTCTGAGTATTTGCCATGTATCTATCCTCACAGAAATGCTAGAAATGCAGCGCTATTGTTTTGACCTGCATTCTGTTGACTTCTCTAGATCCCCAAAGCAATAGAAACTTATAGTGAGGGGCACCTGGGTGGCTCAGTCTTTAAGCATCTGCCTTTGGTTCAGGTCATGATCCCAGGGTCCTGGGATCAAGCCCCACGTCGGGCTCCCTGCTCAGCAGAGAGTCTGCTTCCCCCTCACTTGTGCTCTCTCTGTGTGTCAAATAAATAAATAAAATCTTTTTTAAAAAAAGAAATGTATAGGGAAAAATCAAACCATGGACTTTCCATACATTGATTTGTATTTCTAGAAAATGAAAAGAAATGTATACACACATACATACATATACATACACACATATGTATACACACACGTATGTCTATAGATACGTATATACACATATACATATAAAGTTTTAGACTCTAAGTCATCATATTAAAACTTCTTCAATAATGTGAATGAAAAAGAACTTTGATATTTGCTTTCCTTTGACTTAGGAAAGAAAGAGGGCAAGTGAGCAAGTTATTTTGGAAGAAATTGACAACAGTGTTTTCATGTGGTCCCCGGGAGACCAGTTCTGCCTGTTCTTCTCTTTTGGTTTCCGCCATGGAACCCTCCCCTGGTGCTAAGGGACAAGCCAGAGTGGAGGGTGGGCTGGCAGCTTGGGTAGATCTCTACGGCCCTTCATGCATCAGGTGGCTGCCCTGAGGTCCATGGTCCTCATCTGCTGTGGCTTTAGATGTTAGTGGCTGTGCTTCCAGATGAAGATGAACCAGCAGGGAGCATTGCAAGGGAGACCCAAGTTCTTGAAATAAAAGTGTTGCATCAGCTGTGAATAGTTGCTTTGAAGAGAAAGAAATGAGAAAATGGACTTCAGAGTTTTCCTTTATATTTTTATCTAAGGGTTATAATTCTTTTTTTTTTTTCTAATAATAGTCTTGAATTATCTATGTTCTTTGTTGTTTGTCTACGCTCACTTTTTTTTTTTTTTTTTTTTTTTTTACTTACCTTGCAGAGGTTTTTATGTATCATCATTGCCCCAAATGAGAATCTACTCGGTATTAGTTTTCCCAAACTGGAAGACAAGAGACACCCACTATATGACTTCTAAGAGCAGTGGATGTGTTATGCACATTATAGACATGAGGCCCCATCCAGAGATAAGAGCTGGGGATAAATCAACATTTTTCCTAATCACATTGCCAAATAGATTTGGACCATCAAAGTGCATGAGGATGGAGAAGCAAGGGATTTAGCACATTTCGCTGAAGTTCTAGAGAAAGGAAAAATAACCCGTCGTCTGTCCCCTTGGGTGTGGGCTGCAATGAGAGACTTGTTTCCAAAGAGTAGAGTATGGAAAGGGGATCCAAAGTAACTTTACAGGACAGAAATCCAGCAGACACTGTTCAACCAGCTAATCAGGATGAAATCATCCATGAGAGGTCTCATCAATGGCATGTACCCCAGATACCATATGAGAAGAATGTCACTTTACCTCTATGCTCTTCCTCTCCAAATCCGTGAACCCTGTCTAACCATAAGAAAAACATTACCAAACCCAAGCTGAGGGACAAAATACCTGACCAATACTCCCCACACTTCTCCACGTCACCGAAAACAAGGGAAGTCTGACACCGTCACACACCAAAGGAGGGTAAGGAAACATGGGACCGCCTGAATGGGAAGAATCCTCTCGGGGTCCAGGACAGAAAAGGGACATTAGGGGAAAACTTGTGATGCTTGAATAAAGTGTGAGGTTCAGTTCAGAGTATCGTAGGGATGTTGGTTCACAAATGCGTAAAATGGATAGCAGTGGAGGGTATGGATGAGGGAAAAAGGGTGGGGGCATGCTGGAGCTCCCCATGCTATGGTGGCAGCTTTTCTATAAGTCCAGATGCATTCTAGAAAGTTCCTTACATGTTTATAAGAAACAAAGTCTTCACTGCAGTTCTCAGATGTGAATCATCCTGCCCGAAACAACCCCAACCAAGGTGCGTGGCTGTCCTTCAAAGCAAGGCTGCATCCCAAGGATTAGGACAGACTCCTCAGACACAAAGAACAGAATTGTGACATCGGATCCCTGGGTGTTGGTACAGGGAAGGCAAAAGGCACCCAGGCCATTCTTGCCATCAATCCTTCAAGAACATTTTTCTAACCTGGCATGCAACGAGAAATTTCATTTTGTGCAATCCCAGGATGCTCAACAAAGAGCTGTTCACAAAAGGGGAAGAAAAGGACAGCATTTGTACAGAATTGGAGGTCATGGAGAACCACTTCCACCGGCAGGTGGCAGAAAACTTACCACGAGGTATGAAATATTTGCTTTCAGTTGGAGTCATTATTGTTCATTAAAATATAGGGGCGAGTGTTACAGACTGAAGCTAAATTTTACACTGTTTGTATTATTTGTATAAAGCTCTCCTCAGACATGTAACCTGGACCTGGGCATTTGCCAGAGTAAAGTCAAGGGAGCTTTTTTATGAATAGAATAGAGTTTTACACCAAAGAACATTCTTTCCAGGTGAGCTGTATGAAAAACCTCTTCTCTAAACACATAGGATTAATGGATAATTAAATGTCCCCAAGCTCCAGTCTTGTCTGCTCTCCCTGTCCCAAAAGTGAGTCTATCCCCCCAACGCCCACACCCACATCAGTGCTGGACTGTGGTCGTGCTGCCCCAGGCAAGCAAGGATGTGCAGATGGGGGGCACCATGGGCACATTCAGGACGAGGAGCAAGGGTGACCTCACCTCTGCTTTCTGAGAGCCAGGCTCTGACGAGGAGGCCCCTAGACCTGTGGGGGTCAGCAGGAAGACAGAACCACGGCAGTTGTCCTAATGGAGAATGTGCTAGGATGAAATGGTCAACGGGCAAGTGGGAAGGCCCAGGAGAGCACTCTCTATCCCCGAGCAACCTCAAGAGGCAGCCACCAGCCCTACAGCTGGGGGAACAGACAGACGAAACCAGATGATTAGCATTCAGGAACTTGGGGGAAGGCCCCACAAGGTGGCCATGGAGACCTCTGAGGATGGGGGTTCCTGCCCGGCCAGTGCTGCTGGGTTTTGAAGGCACCTTGAGACTGATCGAGAAGCTGGATCTACCGTGACTACTGGAACAACATGAGCCCACCCAGGGGACCAAAAGTGGCCATGGTGGCACTGATGGGAACAGGAGGCCAACACGAATCACAGGAAGGAGGGGCTGCCCTCCCTCCCAGGGCGGCCGGTCCAGGACAAACAGACACGGAGGACCAGCCCCAGCACCGCAGGGCAGAGCAAATGGTCACCGCCCCACCCGACATTCAGTGAGCCTCAGTAGACACTCCCGAGTGGTGAGGCGGGTCTGCAGGCCTTGCACCTGCTCAGCGAGCCAGACCCTTCGACAAAACGGTCCCTAGACAGGGCCAGGATGAAAAACTGTGTGAAGTAAATTTTCCTCGTGGTTTGTGTTTCTGAGTGCGATGGCCTGTCACACTCGGCCTCAGCAGCCTTCTCTGTAACCTGGACAGAGAGGACACCTGCCATGCTTGCAACATTCCTACCAGGGTGTTTCAGAACAACAACCTCCAGCCTCGTGTGACAACACCATGCCTGTCCCGGGGCTGGCCACCCAACTCGCTCCAGTCCCTGTGAAGTTCTTAAATCTATTAGGTCAAAATTGTTTTCTTCGCAGGTGTAATGCACTTTTAGAAAACCTGCTGTGGGGGCACCTAGCTGGCTTCAGTCGTTAAGCGTCTGCCTTCAGCTCAGGTCATGATCCCAGGGTCCTGGGATGGAGTCCCGCATCGGGAAGCCTGCTCCGCGGGAAGCCTGCTTCCCCCTCTCCCACTCCCCCTGCTTGTGTCCCCTCTCTCGCTGTGTCTCTCTCTGTCAGATAAATAAAATCTTTTTAAAAAAATGTAGAAAACCTGCTGTGGGAGATGCCCATCTGCTACTTAACGGAAGACCACGGTGACTTCCAGCAGATTTCCCACATAAGTCCTTGAGGGGGGGCTTCCTTCAAGCGTGGAACCGGGGTTCTATTCACTTGCTTTGCTTATGTGGCTCTGTGCAATGAAGCGAGATGGATCTGAGTGCACAGGAATCACAAATGATGTCCCCATCACGATGACATTTGTCATAGTGTCTTCAGAGACACCTTTGGATAACTGAGGGTGAAGGAGAATGTCCCATTGTCCTGCCTCTGAAAACCTAAGCCACGGCCCAGCTGGGCACCGGCAGCTTGGCTGAGCTGGCCTGGCCCAGGGGCCACACCATCATCTGAATCAAAACACACAGACTGTTGGTTTTGACACTCCAAGGGTGCATGAGTGTCTCAGCCCTTCATTTCCCCAGGTGAGAGAAATGGCCATGGACGCCCTATGGCAAAGCAGCCATCCTCCCATAGCCTTCCCTGACTGACGCGGTCTGTGACCCTCATGAACTTTTGGGAAAACACCTATGTGGATGACTGCCGAGAGGCATTTTGTGTCGGGGAAACCTCTTCGTGATGTGAGGTCCACTCCATCACCCAAGAAGCCTGGGAAGCATATCCCCTTCTGGGATCTGGAAGCAGTGAATCCAGTGGCTCCCAAGCCTCAGAACAGCTAGCAAACTCTACCAGACCTAGTTAGCGGGACCGTGGTTTGCCTTTGGCTTTTCTTATTTCTGGAACCCCTCCTCAGTCAGGAAGCATTTCCCTGCACATGAATTTGCTCCCTTCAATGAGCGTGGGGGGTGGGGAAAGCAATAATTGTCCCTTTCTGTAGATGGGGAAGCTTACTTACCCAAGGTCCCACAGATGCAAGGTCAAGGGACACTTCCCCATCCTGAGGAGGAGCGCACACAGATGCTGCTCCTCTGAGCTTACTTGGCTGAGATTCGCATAAATGGAATAAAGTTGCACTTTCTTGGTAAAAAGTTTCATCAAATATAAATCTACTGGTATACATGTATATGGTACATATGCACATATATTGCATGAATGCATATACACATGCATGCACTCTGTCATTAAATTGAAATCCTAGGACCATCTGAGTCCCGAGCTGGAGCCCTCTGCATCCCCAAACATCCCGCAGCGTCGGCTGGCCTTCTGGCCCAAACTCAGGGCATTAGTCAGGGCCCTGCAGAGAAATAGCACATGTAGGATGTATACATATAAAGATACTGATTATGAGGAGTTGGCTCACATGATCATAGAGGCCAGCATCCTGAGACTTACAGGGCCAGATGGCAGTTTGGAGACAGAGAACTGGTGGTGTCATTCCTGTCTGAAGTTGGCAGCTGGAGACCCAGAAAGAGCTGATGTCCAGCTCAAGTCTGAGGGCAGCCAGGAAGAGGAGCCCCCTATCACCACCTTTTTGTTCAAGTCAGGCCTTCAACTGATTGGTTGAGGCCCACCCACATTGGGGAGTGCAATCTGCTTGACTCCATCTCCTGACGAAAATGCTAATCTCATCCAGAAACTCCCTCACAGACCCACTGGGAATAATGTTTAACCAAATATCTGGGCACCCCATGGACCAAGCAAATCGACATACGACTTTGGCCACTACTTGCAGGAAGTAGAGTTAGCTATGGTCTGGTAACTGTTTGCCTTTTAACAACTCCCGAGGCTACTTTACCCACAGATACTGAAGATCAGCACAGGGGGCTTTAAGACCTTGGTCAGGGTCTTGACCATGCCTCATCAAAGCCTCCTTAAACCCACCCTTGACCCCTCTTCAGGCAGTTGTGGGCCCATATTCGTGCCAGGGTCATGGCACCAGCTGGAAAAGTGTGTGAGGAAGAAGGAGCAGGCATGCCCATCCAAGCGGCCCCAGGTAACAAGACCCACCATTATATCTAAGGTGATATTCATGAAGACCGGTGAGTGACCTCAGGACCAGCCTCCACTGTCCCACCACTGTAAGACACGGGTGGGAAGGGAAGCTCCAATGGGTGAGTGCAGAACCCTTAGAACCGTCTCATCCTCCTCATCCTGGGTGCTCTCTGTGTCCCAGGCTGGGCTCCCTAGAAACAGACACAGAGATCAGGATTCAGACACAGCTCATTTACCCGAAGGTGAGCTCAAGAGGAAGTAGTGGAACTCCGACTGGGTGGGCAGCTGGGTCTCAGTCCCCCTGGGGTCCTCTGGGAACACATAGGACATCCCAAAACCCAATTCTTTGTTTATCTTTCTACTGCCATTTGCATCTGTCTTTGGCTGATGGTCTCTGGTTCTGGCTCCCTGGCATTTCCAGAGTCATCCCTGGAGGCTTCACAGACCAGCGCAAGCTTGCCCCGCAAGCTGTGAGCGGCACAGAAGTGAGGCCGGCGGGCCTGTGGGTGGGTCCCCCATCTGCTCATTGTGCACAGCAGCTGCAAACCCCAACTAGCCGCTGAGGACTGTCGAGCAGGTGAGGACTGTCGAGCAGGTGTAGTCTTTCTCCCAAGCTCAAAAGTTTAAAAGAATAGCCATGGTACTTTCATTTATAATTTAAGAGATGTTTTAGCAGAATTTGTGGTTTTGTAAAAGACAAGTCTGGCTCCAGCTGCAGTCCTTACTGTTTCTCAGGGGTGATATATGAAGCTTCATGTTTCGTGTTTCTCACTTAGCATCTCCTGAGGAGTGACACCCCTAAACATGGGGTTGGAGCCCTGACTCCACCGTTGTTCAGGGGAGGACGGCCAGCTGTTGGACCACCATGACCTTCTCCAGCCACCACCTCACTGGCTGTCTGTCCAACATGTGAGCAGTCCCCAGTGGGCTGACGTGTACTTCCCCCTTCTTCATTGCCCATCGATGGACATTGCGGTCACTGAAAAACTGTGTTCAGGAATGTTCTTTGGGGAATCCTGTAATAGGCCACAGGTCGAGTTGGCGGGACTCCTACAGTGGCCTCCCCCGTCAGCATTCTGTTGTCAAGGCTCCATCACACACAGCGAAGGCAGCTCTGCTTTTAGTAACATGTAATTAGTGTAACCAGAAAACCCTTAAAGTTGACATTTGGAGCTTCAAAGGGGATGCAGAGTTATTGGTAGAAGAACCTCGGGGTTTTAACCGATGACTCTAAGCCAAGAGTTTATTCTTAGGGCAGCTATTTCTGCAGCCCCAGAGACATCTCCCAGCACGTGTCATGGTGTTGACGGATCATCTGGCACCACATCCTCTGCCAGTCGACACACACCCCCAAATGCCAGGACAGTGACACTCACACATCTGAACTCAGTGGCGGGCAATGTCACATCCCACCCCTACTGAGCACCACCTCCATCAGGCCCTGTCACACCCACATGATACAAGACCAGGCATGGACCTGAGTTATTACACACCCACTTGCACTGGTCGTTATAAAAGAAGGTTGACTGAATAACACTAACTTTGCCAGGAGCACCTTTCAGCCCCTAAATGCACCATGGCCCAATGTTAGCCAAGAGGACGTGGTGGTTCTGGTGGCCCCAGGTGGTAGCCCTGTTTGAGGGCAGTGTGAGGAGCAGAGCTGGAATCCAGGCTGCATCTGGACCACCTGCTCAGGGCTGGCAACTTCAAAGTAGAGAGCCTTCAGAGGAAAGACTGCAATGTGAGAAAAAGACACACATACACATGCTGGTTTCCTGAGATGTGTGTGTGTGTGTGTGTGTGTGTGTAAAGTAAAACAGCAAATGAAGACAAATTGCAGGAAGATAACAACTTCAAAAATAGGGCTCGTAGAGACAGAGCCCTGCATGCTTGAAATGGTAATGGGATGCTATAAAAAGGAAGGTATTTAGAGGAGAGAAAAAAAAGGGCTCTTGTAAATGAAAAATATAAAAGTAGCAATTACAATTAAATGGGTTTGAAAGGGACACCTGGGTGGCTCAGTGGGTTAAGTGGCTACCTTTGGCTCAGGTCCTGATCCCAGGGCCGTGGGATCAAGTCCCGCATCGGAATCCTTGCTCAGCAGGGAGCTTACTTCTCCCTCTGCCCAATGTTCCCCCTGTGGTGTGCTCTCTGTCTCTCTCTCTGACAAATAAATAAATAAAATCTTTTAAAAAATTAAATAAATAAATGTGTTTGAAAGGTAAGTTGAGTGAAACATAGAGAAGAAGAAGAAGAAGAAGAAGAAGAAGAAGAAGAAGAA